>NC_057811.1:344529890-344689253 GCF_018294505.1 Triticum aestivum
GGCGACGGCGGCGAGCACGCGGCGAGGCGGGCGGCCGGCGGACGGGGCGGCGGCGGCGTGGCGCGGGCGAGCGCGGGCTCGGGCGGGCCTCCCGTGGGCCGAACGGGCCGGCGGCGGAGGGAGGTGGCCGGGTGCCACGTGCCGGCGCCCGATTCGCTGGACGCGGCGGCGAAGATGTCCGGCGGACGCCGGACACGTCCGGTGGCGGCGGGGGAAGCGGGTTAGGGTTTGTCTGCGTTTCGTTTTCGGGAGGGGATGCTCTTTTATAGCTAGAGGAAGCTAGGAGGCTCCAAATGAGGTGCGGTTTTCGCCCACACGATCGTGATCGAACGACCTAGAGCATGGAAGAGATTTTGGTGGGTTTTGGGCTGGTTTTTGAGGGGGTTTTGCTGCATACACAAATGGACTTTGCGGATGCCCAGTTAACCGTTGGAGTACCAAACGACCTCCAAATGGAGCGAAACTTGACCGGTCGTCTCCGGATGGTATACTAAGGCCACTTGACAAGCCTCGGTCTATTCCGAGAATGTTTGACACCCGCTCACGAAAGAAAACAAGAGGGGTGCACCGGAGGAGATGGGAGCGCCGGATTGGTAAAACGGACAACGGGGAAAATGTTCGGATGCAAGAGACGAACACGTATGCAAATGCAATGCACATGATGACATGATATGAAAATGCATGACATGAACAAAAGCAAAACAAAAACAAAACCCGACCACGGAGGGAATAACATAACACATAGCCGAAAATGGCAAGAGTCGGAGTTACAAATATGGAAAGTTACATCCGGGGTGTTACATGTGATCACCAGGTGGCCCCCTCCGGTGGTGGTTATTTGCTTCAGTATTTCTTATTTATTCCATAAATATTCCTCGTGAAGTTTCAGCTTATTTGGAGATTTGCAGAATAGGTAGCCTGACGTAGCCTTTTCAGGTCCAGATTTCCGGCTCCCAAAATTCTCCCTCTTTGTGTGTACCTTTCATATTATGAGAGAAAAGGCATTAGAATTACTCCAAAAAGAATTATTATGCATAAAAACATTATAAATAATAGTAGGTAAACATGATGCAAAATGGACGTATCATTGCACTAAGTTGAGCCTAGTATATTTTGGATTTGTGCTTGAAAAGTATCTGTTTAGTTTATTTCCGCATTAGGATAAATCCAAATCCGTAGAAGTTTTTAAGATGCCTATTCACCCCCCCCCCCTCTAGGTGACATCGTGGTCCTTTCAATTGGTATCGGAGCAAGGTCTCTCTTTATTAGGCTTCATTGCCTAGAGAGTATCGATGTCGACTAGTGATTTAGTGCACAACAAAACTTTTGATTCGGATGGCACAAATTATCACCTATGGAGAATTCACATGCTTTGTCACTTTCAGGCCATAGGTCCAAATGCTTTGCGAATTGTTATTGTAGGAATTTCTATTGCAAAGGATGGGCTTTCTCCATCTATTGAGGATATGTATCTTGATTGTGATACTTCTCTGCTCATTCATCAAGCTTTAACCTTTGAAGTGTTTAAGGCAGTCACGACTTTCAAGTTGGCTCATGAGACTTGGACCAAACTTGAAGATATATATGGTGGGCCCAATCTTGATGAAGATAATATTCTGTTGGTGGAGTTGATGGAGGAGTTCTCCAAATTTTTAAATCATGAAGAGATCTCTATTGCTTCCACCTCCAATTACTTGCACACTTCGATATCTTCCATTTCACTAACATGTGGCATGCCACAAGGTAATGACATGGCAAATGAAGAAATATCTTGTGATGATGGTGTTAAGCTCATTAGTGATGCTTTTGCTTGTGTAGATGCTAGTGATGTACATTCTATGGACTTGAGCATATCTAGCACCACAAATAGTATAAATTATTGTGTTGATAGTCCATGCATATCCGATAAGAATTCCCCAAAAAATGTTTGTGATGATATGCTTGATCTCCCGTGTTGCCATGATAGAAATGCTTTGGTTTCCTCTAGTTGTTCTATGACTGACAATGTAGATGAAATAAAGAAATATGAGGCACGCTTGATTGAAGAAGAACCCTCTTCTCCAAAAGAATCATCATCAACCTCCTTTATTCACATGTGCCTCATGGCAAAAGGTAATGATGAGGTATCATCTTCTCTTAGTGATAGCGATGATAGTTGTAATGAGGATGATGATGATGATGATGATGACTTGACTCAAAATCTCTATGAGATTGGGAAAATATTCATAGAGCTAAAAATAACACTTATAAAAGGTTTCAAGATGTTCCTGCTTGCTTTAAAAAACATAATGATCTATTTCTTAACGAGCAAGCTAAAAGTGAACAACTTGAACATGAACTTGCTAAGGCTTATCAAACGTTTAGAGACTTAGGATCTTTAAAAGGAGGGATTGAAATTACTCATGGTAAACTTAAAGAGGATTTTTGAGCTCCTTCTCCTTGAATGCAATAATGTCAAGGGAGAGCTCATCAAACTCTCTAAGTCTCATGAGGAGCTTCAATCAACTCATGAGAAGTCTCTAATTGCTACTTGCTCCTCTGATATTGATAATGATGTTTGTTCTACTAACTCAATTTCATGTGAAGCATCAATTTTGAAGGAGAATGTTGAGCTAAGGACTCAACTTGATTTGCTAACTAGAAATTATGGGATATCGGAAGAAATTCATGCAAAGCTCCCGGGCACTTATGAGGATCGTCTAATCTCCCATGATGGGCTAAAGTTGAGGCTATGGTCAGCAAGGTAAAATCGTGTGAGTCTCATGTGGATATTAGCACATCTTCTACTCGAAATGCCTTATTGCCATGTGCTAGTCCTTGCAATTCCTCTATAAATGATATTGGTACATCTAATGATGAATTGCTCACCTTGTCTTGTTGCTCTAACCATGAAGTTTCTACTTCCACTAATCCTCTTGTTTCTAGTGTTAAAACAAACCATGTAGAGGAAATTAATGAGCTCAAGGCCCAAGTCACTAGTTTGAAGAAAGACTTGGAAAAGTGCAATGATGGATATATTTTTCACTCCAATAAGAAGTCCAAGAACAAGAAAAGGGGACAATACCAAGCCAAGAACGAGTCCAACATTTCTTGCTTTAAGTGCAAAAAGATTGGACATCATGTGAGATCTTGTCCATTGAAGAAAAGGGCTTATAAAGAGAAGCTACACGGGAAGCGGCCTCTAGCTCAATCTCAAGTTGAAGAATGGCCACTATCCATGATGAACCATGTTATTGCTCCCCAAGTTGAGAAAGTAAAGAAGAAGAGAAGGGGGGGTACATGTTGCTATATTTATCGTAAGAAGGGACACATAGCTTCATCATGTCCCAACGGTAACATATCTAAGCCTCCAATTATCAATGATCATTATTCACTTAGGAAGGGTAATGTTGGCAATTTGTTTGCCAAGTATGTTGGTGCCCAAAGTGGTTTGGAAATGGACAGTATCATTTGGGTTGCCAAGCCTATTGTTACTAACTTCTTAGGACCCAACTTGGTTGGGGACCATCGAGCTCAAACTTGATCAATAGGTGTGCGGAGGGCATTGAAGACTTGGCTACTTCATGAAGAAAAATTATTTTCACCATATGTTATGGTTAATGCCAAGTCAAGTGGATTATCATCACATCTATCAATCCAATGCTCCTCTTTGCGGTAACTTTTACGTGCATTGTTTGCACTGAAAGTTACTAGTCCATTGGATGTTTAGGTTTTGTACCTAGCATGTGCTTGTATAGGTTGTGCCTCCTAGTATGCTTGATTTGTGTTATCTAGCATGTGTAGGTCGGAATGCACTTCATATATTTGTGTGTGTGTGTTTTGAGCCTTTATTGCTTCATTAGTTGAATCTTCTTTGGCTCTTTTGAGATATTTATGGAACATCACATTATAGGGGAGTGCTATGTTTTACGCATATCACAAACCTTATTGTGTATATATGTGGGATACCACATAGTATGGTTAGTGCAATACTATGTAGTTACTGCGTGGTATGTAAAGCTCATTTGAAACTCAATTTCTCATTCATTAATTATCCTTAGTTGGGTTTCATTT
The DNA here is from genome assembly GCF_018294505.1 of Triticum aestivum. Lineage (NCBI taxonomy): Eukaryota > Viridiplantae > Streptophyta > Magnoliopsida > Poales > Poaceae > Triticum > Triticum aestivum. The sequence continues at coordinate 344,533,944 of NC_057811.1, forward strand.
GCCTCTTGTGGACAATACATGGATTATCACATTATTGGGGGGTGATATGCCTTGTGCATACTGCAATCCTTGTATATGTGAATAATTGAGGAATACCACTTAGAATTTATATTTGAGATTATCTTATATCTCTGTGGCATGCAATGCCTTGTTTACGTATGGCATTCTTGTGCAGTATTGCCCATGGTTAACGTAAAAATCGTATTCAGAAAATCATTTGATTAAAGCCATTCCAATTGTTGTTGCATGAGGATCTATCTAATTGGAAGGTTAATAATATGCTATCCAAGCATTGCGTTTATTTCTAGACTCTCATGTTATGCTTGTGTTAGTATAGATGATCATGTACTTATTTGGTTTCTACATCGAAGGATAACTCGAAATACCATTTTGTTCGAGTTCATCTTATTGGTTTGTATGGAGTTATTGGAGTTTGTTATCTCACTGTTTATAGTATCCCTTGAGTGAGGTATTCCTATGAGTATGTGTGTAATGTATATCTTATATGCTCATTGGTTTTGCTTGGTTCATGTGTTGAACTTTGTGTGCTATCATATGTTGATTTGTCACTTTGATTCATTTTGGACAACATGAATGATTAGTGATGTTATTGAAAGTATTAACGGTTATGTGTTCATTTGTTCAAATTTGTATCTCTTTAGATTTTGGTAGGCTTGTGCATGCATATTTACTATGTGTAAATTTGCATGCCTTGTTTGCGAGATTCATGGTCATGCCTCTCGCAAAAGCACAATCGTGCCTCTCGCGAAGGAAAAAAACCAGAAAACACGTTTTTTTCGTTTTCGAGAGGCACGGCCCTGCCTCTCGCGAAAGTACAACCGTGCCTCTCGCGGAAGGAAAAAAATACGTTTTTTCCGTTTCGGGGAGGCACGGTCGTGCCTCTCGCGAAAGCAAAACTGTGCCTCTCACGGAAGCAAAAATATGTGTTTTTCACACGAAATATTTTTTGTTCAAAAGCTAAGAAAGACCGGTAGAAAACCAAAAAGTCAGAAAAAATCTGGTTTAAAAGCCAAAAATGCATGCGAAAAAAAATAGAGAGAGCGCCCAGAGTGCGGCACGTGGCGGCTGCTGAGCACACGCCAAGTGATGCGCTCTCAGCCCACCCGCAAGTGATCGTTGCGAGGCTCCCAAAGGAGCGCTCGTCAACTAGTTGCTCCCATATTTTTCTTTCTGCGGGACTCGTCCATATGGGGCTACTAAGCCTTCTTATTAATCTGGAATGGGCCCTGCGTCTACCTTGGATTTAGGATTTTCTATTTTACAATAAATGTAGTCCATAGAAATCAGATTATTTTTTGTCCATATGCTTTTACCGAGAGATTTTGTACGTGCGTGCGTGATAATGACATTCAACGAATCTTTATAATACATTGCATACAAGTAACGTTCTTTTATTTTTAGTTTTAGTTTTTAGGGCATCTCCAACGCCGCTGACCCACAAACCTCCGGCAATCGTTCGGACCGTGTTGTCCGGACCGAGGAAACCATCCAACGCGATCCTATATCGATCCGCGCAGCGGTCTGGACGCGATTTCTCCCGCAAATCAAAGACAAAAGAGGGGGAGGTTTGGGGGAATCCGGACCGATCCCAAGCCCGCTTCTGACCGCCCTGGCCCACCATCCGTCAGATGGAGATCATGATGGAGCGCTCGCTCCGTCAGCTGGGTCCGGCGCCACCGTCGCCGGTGCGCGTGAAAGAGGAGCCACCCTCCCTGGCGTGGGTCCGCGTTAAGCGGGAGCCGGCATCCCCACGTCCGGTGAACGATGAGTCGACGCCCCCCCCCCCCACGCAACCGCGACCTCCACATTGGCGGTTGCGTGAAGCAAGAACCGGCGTCCCCCAGTGCCTCCACCGCGTGAAGGAGGAGCTGCACAGCCGCTACGAGCGGATCGATGGACCCTCTTCACCACCACGGCGTCAACGCCGACGGACGAAGGAGGAGCTTCCGCCCGCGATTGCCAAGGCACGTGGCCGCATCCTCCACTATCTCGGAGGCGGCAGTTATGACGGTTGGGCCGTGGTAACCGAGGCCAAGCGTGCGGCGCGACAGCAGGCAAGGTACGACCAGTGCAATGTCGGCCGCCGCTTTGAGTTCGCCAAGACGGACGTGGCACGGGAGTGGGTCCGCAACGACTCCGAGTTCGCCAAGATGGACGTGGGCGCTCGACCGCTCCGTCACCACCGCGGAGACGGCCGCCAGGCGCCGCCGCCGCCTTGACAACGAGTTTGCCAAGATCGACGAGGAGTGGTCGCTCAGCGACGGATCCGCGAACGGCGGTCGCGGCAAGGCCGCCGCCTCCGCAGGCCACATCGGCAGTGGCCGCGGTGGCCCTCCGCACGGTGCCGTAGGAGGCGGAGCAGCTACTCCGCGAGTGGCAGCAGCCGCCAAGCAAGGCTGTTGCGGCCCTCCGGTGCCGTTCCGCCGCTGGAGGGACCACAACGACGACGACACTAGCGGAGATGGTGGTGCGGCAGGGCAGGACGGCCACGCATACGAGGTGGTCGTCCGGTATAGGGTTAAGGTTTCTATTTTTATTTTTTAGTTAAACGGTCAAAATGTCAACCTTTTTATGTAAATTATATCCAAACTTGGACGAAGATGGAGTCCGACGAGCTTCCTTCGCTCCGTCAAAAGGGAGCTGGGGGAGGTGTGTCCGCACGGCCGCGGCGTCATTAGCCGGGGGACTACGTTGTTAGGTCTGACGCGGACGCCTTCGAAGCGACGCTCGCCGAGCGCACTGCACGTGAGTAGGAGGAGGAGGACCCGCGTCACCGGCGGGACGAGGAGCTCAATGACCTCCTCTTCAAGCAGGCACTCACCGCCATGCGCGAGTTCGACTCCAAGCATGTTGCATGGCGCCAGGAAGCTGAGGAGCAAGACAAGAAGTACATCTATCTTGTCTCCTCCAATGACGACGAGTGAGCGCCGCCGCGACCGCAGCGTTGCCGCCGTATCCGGAGAGCTCCGATTTTGGCTAGTTTAGGGTAGGGTGGCATCATGATGTAAAATAACTTTCAAAACGTAGCGATGATCAAACTATGAATGTAGTATGTGTTCTTCATTTCGCCCGGGAATGCTTTCTTTCACAATTTACGGTTTCAATTGAGGGCTTTGTTATCCGCAGCCGATTTTGCCCCTCAAACCTCTGATTTCTCAGCCCTTATCTGCGATATAAGGGCCGCTGGTATATGAAGTCTGCTAGAGATGCTCTAAGGCCACAAGAGGGGTGGGGTGGGAGGGGCCAAAGTGGGTGTACAAGATAAAACGAGGAGATATATCAGTAACCCATCTACATGAAACAACCAACACTCCAAAACACGAGCGCCATTTACCATAATTTCTGCTCCAATTGAGTAAGATTCGAAGATGGGCCTCAATAACTGATTTAAAGTTTCAATTAATTTAACTTCCTTGATCTCAGTCTAGATTCTCATGGCAAATAATGATGGTTAACTCCTTAAACTCATATAAATATGAAAAAAGTGTACGTATACGTGTATAATAAATCTAAAATATATATTTGAAACACATATTTTTCTTCTCAAATCACAACAGTAAAAGTTTACGACAAAGAGACACTTGGTGTACTCCACAAATGACAACATTCAACAACAATATTAGTACTTATCTCATGTCCCTTATCATTAATGGCCTTAATGAGTTAAATGAGTAACTCATTAGTTTGGCTCACTAAACTCATTCTGCTAATGAGCTCAGATTAAAACTCAACTCGAATCGACTCATGAGTCAACGAGTTTGAGTCCAGTCAATATGAGTCATGAGTTATTCACTTAGCTTGCGATTTTCGATTTTTAATTCCAGCCCTACCCAGAGGAGACATTGATGGTGAGAGAAAATAGGATAATAGAAAAGATTGAAGCTTTCTATTTAAACTTGAAGAAGGTTTCAACTCTAAGTTTGGATGCCAAAGGCATACCCCTCTCCCTCGTAGAGAGAGAGTGAGATAGAGAGAGATGGATGCCTATTTGATATTACTCTATGTGCTTCTTTTATATCAATTAGAGTATTAACGAGAAGGAAACACTTTAAACTCTTTGCGTTTCACTTATATTTGTTGAATGGTTGAAATTAATTGGCAAGTGAATTTATTGCCTATCTTTACTAGACTTTTATTATGGTTGGTACTGAAATTTTTATACATATATCGGTGGTAAGATTTTTTTTTGGCATATGCATCTTCTGGAATTTTTAACATTAGAACTAGATAGTTGACAATTGTTTCGAGACAATCTGCTGGCTATTGACGTGCATTGTGATAGATCAAGTTGCACCTAGAAAGTGGCTATTGTGTCAATGCTTATATCAAATATGGAGTAAGCTGTTAATTAAGTGCCACAATACAAATTGTTGTTTTTAGTTTTTTAAATTTAACAGAAAATGTATTTTATGGAGATCAGAAAAATCAGGAAAAATGTATGATGAAGAGTTTTGACCAGAAGCAAGCTTGGGCTAGCGACCCACATGGAAGGGGCCACCTCGAGGACCACATCACCTGCCAACGCCCCGGGCCTGGGGGAGCTTGCAGAGGGCCCATGGGGGCCTCAGGAACCACTCCAACATTTCTTCCTCTCGAGGACTTATACATACCCCAAAAACCATGTCAAAATATATCACAATTTTTCGCTGTTACCTCAACCCATTTCAAGGCGATTCAATCTAGAGTCCTTTTTCTGTACAGTGCCCAAGGGAGAAACCATCACCACGGTCTTGTTCCTCGTTGCTACTACTTATTTATTATCTTTTTTGTTCATAATAGCAGCTCATGTCTTTTGTTCTTCAATCCAAAGATCACATGAGCCGCCTAACATCATTTTGATCAGTTTGATCATTATGTTGTAATCTTCGGTATCTTTTATGCGACGCGATAGATTGTTGACTTATAATCATATTATACTAGATGATACCCCGTGCGTTGTTGCGGAATTGTTTATAGATAATTTGATGTTTTAAAACATGAGAAAAATTATGAAGCATAGTATTAATTTGATGATATTTTTTTGAGAAAAATATTGTTTAGTGTAAACATCTAAGAAAATTAGATGAAAAATCAAAAAATGAGTGTGATTTTTGTTCTGTTAATTTGTTACCTTGCCAGACAGTGGAGATATCTCCACCCTTGGCTAAACCTAAAACAATGATAGCGAATACACATGGTGCATTCATGAAAAAGTTGTTGCATAGAAAAATGAAATGCGAGCTGACTCATAATTTGATTATCTATATAAAAAAAAGTCGCTTATAAATCACGAGGCCCACTTTTGAGTTAATCATGGTTCTCACCGGATCAACCATGTGAAGTGTACTGCACCCATTCACCATAATAATACCCAGGTAGAAACGATCACATTAAGAACACGTGAAGTTAACGAAATGTTTGACTGGGGACTTGTGTTGGACATTTGGAGTGAATCGTATGACATCAAGACATATATAGATAGCAAGACAAACCTAGAATGACGTGGTTGCTTGAGAGTGCACAAAAAAATAGTTAGAATGACGTGACTGCTTGAGAGTGCACAAAAAAATAGTTAGGTTATTTGTGATAAGTTGCATGCGCATGAAGAGTTAGTGGCAGCATGCGCATGGAGAGTTAGTGAGAAAGAGTTTTTACATGATGAACCTATTTAATGATGTGGATAAGTTGCATGTCAAGATAAATAAAATAGTGAGGATGAATCTCTTAGATATATAAAATACGGATTTTCCCTTGATGTTTTTGCATGATATATAGATGTACTCATGTACATGCTCTCCGACTTACTAGTTTATTCTTTGGCCAAGTCTAGATGAAATATATGCTAGAGGGAGTTGTGTACATTAGTTGGCGTTGATCTCTGTGAATGGTTACTTCGCGGTGACAGTAAGCATACGAAGCTCATAATGAATCCTGGCCACTAAGGATAAAAGGATAACCAATTTGACGCTCGTCAATAATTGTAGGTGTAGGGAGAATGGGTCGTTAACCTTATGTCAAAGTACTTAATGCAATGCTTTGTACTAAATACTCGAGATACATCCAAGATAGCTATTTGGGTGGAGTATTAGTTGTAGATGCATGTTGTGTAGCGGTCAACGGATGCATGCTGTGTAGCGAACTATGGATGTTTGGACGTTATTTTTTTATCATCATGGCATGTATGGTTAAGTCATATGAAAAACTACTGCAAACCATTATTTACAGATGCATGCTTATATTTACACATCTTTGATTTTTGAAGAAAAAAATACCACTGGTAAACTTATAAACCCAGGTCAATTTTTCCTCATGCAAACAACTATTAGTATATTTTGCTTGCACTTTTGTTTTCTCCAATTAATTATTCTGAAAATAAAAAATAGTTTCAGGCACAAATACGTCTATATCTTGTTGCAAGTAGGAAAGCTAGTGATAACATGGACTTATTGGGGGCACAAGTTAAGATCTTAGTTGTTTGCAAAGTTGATTCTTGGTTTCAAACACGAGGAAAACTTACAGCTCGCTACAAACACCTACATAAGTGAAGTATCAATACCATGTAATGAATATTTATTTATAAAAAAACATTGTAATTTAAAAATATCACAATTTGAAATTTTAATTTAAAAAAATGAAGTTATAAATTCTATGATAAGATAATACTACTATGTGCATACTCGGTTTACCTTGTTACTCTGAGACCTCCTATTCCCTCTTAGGAAATGCATAACTCGATTTACATTGTTATTCCAAGACCTCCTATTCCATCCTAGGATATGCGCAACACACTATGTCTAGCCAGCCCATTAATGCGTTTACATTTTGTTTATTTTTTTAGGTAAGCCTTTTTATTTGATAAAAATGTCAAAACCAGTTTAAATAGTAGAAAAGGGTAGTGTCAGAAATGGAGAAAATTATATTGGGAAAAAGAAAATAGTTCATTTATGATGTTCATCAAGTACTTAAAAAACATAATCATTACATATATAATAAATTTTTTCATCATATTAAAAAAATGTGTATTTCGTATTTTAAAAAAAATTACCACAAATTTAGGAAATTTTCACCTTACTAAGAAACTTCATCGCATACTCAAAAAATGTTTCATATTTATAGTAAAAATTACATTGTATCTTGATAAAAGGTCATCTCATATAATATATATGTTTATTAAATATTATAAAAATGTTCAAAGCATATTTAAAATTTAAATATATTCAACACATGTTTTATGACATCACGTATTTGGAAAAGATTCGTGTATAAACACGGGAAAACAAGAAAAGAAAAGACAAAAACAAGAACAAGGGAAAGTGAAAAAACAGCAGAAACATAGAAGAATAGAAAAGGCAAAAAAAATAACAAAACTTATCTATACCTACTAATAAAAGAAATAGGTATTCTTAGTCCGTCGTGGCATTTTGCAGAGCACCCCTTGAGTTTTCTTGTAATAAATCCATGTTACTTGTTTGATGTAGGAAAAACGGTTCATCTGCACTTTACAAAAAAGGCCTTGACTTTTTCAATAATAGGTAAAGAAATAGGTATTCTTAGTCCGTCGTGGCATTTTGCAGAGCACCCCTTGAGTTTTCTTGTAATAAATCCATGTTACTTGTTTGATGTAGGAAAAACGGTTCATCTGCACTTTACAAAAAAGGCCTTGACTTTTTCAATAATAGGTCACAGTCCTTTAATGAGGACTAAAATAAAGGAGCCGGCCGGGAGTCGAACCTGCGACCTGCACAAACAAACCCAGGGCCAACAACCACCTGAGCCCAATACACTTTCTGCTTCATCTGACATAGTTTCGTTTATTTAAATTGATTACTCTTAGTCCACTTAAAAAAGGTCTTTTTAATAGTAACATGAGTTGCCAACTTGCCAAGAATTTTTTTTTGAGGATCACTTGCCAAGAAGAATTACAAGCTGTATCTCATTTGCACATTATACCCCGGACCGAGTTATATATGTGTCTGATTTGCATCCAGGGCCTTTTCCTCCCAACAAATATTAACGCTAGCTATTGTTTACCAAGCGTATAATTTCTGGTTTCTATACGCTTTTCGGTTTTGGTTGTGTGATTTCTGTCTCTCAGGTCTCCCGCATCGTGACAGAGATGAACACACGTTTCTACTTTTTGTGTTTGCACTACCTGATATCCGTCTACAAAACTGAATCAAATATTCAGATCGGAGCTCTAAGAAGCTGCCTATGCTTCTCTGTATATTAGGTACGCACGGTGTGAATTCATCGACATAGTATGTTCGTCAACACACTGACCCGATCGGGCCATGCGAATGATGGCAATTCATCAGCAAATTTCAAGATCTGGTTGTCGCCCGGCGAGCCGGCGCTGAACGGCGACCTGCTCATCGATGAGATCTTCATGCTCCTGCCAGACACTGACATTGTGTGTGTCCGAGAGGTTTGCTTGGTATGGAACGCAACGCTTATCTCCGACAACTTCGTCATCGCCCATGTTACCAAAGTAGCCTTCGCACGCCACCCCAAGATCATCGTCTTTTCGCCACGCCACCACATCCTTCTACGTGTGCTTTCTCCTGGTGGACGGGAGGTCGCTGGTCAGGTGGTCACCGTCTCCACTTGCAAGCTGCTCATCATGCTGCGTGGGCGGGCTCGCCAGGGAGAAGCTATCCGGAAAGCCCTTCTGCGTCCTCCCACAACAACATGTGATCCTGGCTCCAGCTCCAAGAAATGTCCCCACACGAGGTCCTGATCCCATCTAATCATCCAGAGAGCCGACGCACAACGTCCATGGCCAAGTGAACAACATACACGGCTCTAGGGATGGCATTGGCACCAGAATGTGCTTTTGCTTGTTGTACAACACTCTCAAGCCCCAAAAAGAGCCGCAGGGAGCATGGCAAAAGCATCCTCTCCTTAGAGAAAATAATGCAAGTTCTCTCACAAAATAGTACTACATGACTGAGTTCTTTTAGCTTTTAATTGTGGTAATCAAATTCATAGTTTGCACTTTTGCTTTCTCCATATAGTTAACTAACAAGGACATTGCCATCTATGAATATTTAACAAAACAAATTGGTGGCACAATGCTACTGTAATTTTGTAGTAGCTAGCTGCTAGGTCATACTACTGCCGCTAATGTATAGATGTGATATACATGTAAATGTCATGCTACTGTCACTGATGTATATATCTAGATGTGTTAATGTGTATGCAATAGTGTGAATGTGTTATAAACTAAAAAAATTCTCTGAAAAAGCTCAATGTGCACATATGTAGATGTGTTAAAATTTCAATGTTTTTTGTTCTTTGACCGTTTTCACCGTCATGATAGTCTTTTAATCCTGCATCTCCCGTTGCAACGCACCGGCAATTTTCCTAGTAAATGAAAAGAAAAAGAACAGAAGGAAAACTGCCAAACAGCTTACATGTGGGCTGATTCAAAGGCGACGGACCAATGCACGCCTGGTCGGGAGGTCCTATTGGGCGCTTTCTGCGCCGCTTAACGTTCCTAGCGCTCGCGCGCGTCGCCTAACGGGCCGGCTCAACAACCTCGTCGAAAAACAAACAACAAACGTGGTAGAAAAGTACATGCGGGACGTTGTAACCACAGCGCCAACGCACTCAGCCCACGCAGTAACCACTGCACCAAGAAAGCTTAGCTGTTTTTGATCCAAAAAGAAACCTCTTTAATACTTCTTGTAGTACAACATTAACATAAATACCCCTAAAGAACAACATTAACATAAATTATGTACCATATAAATCATTTCAGAAAAGGAAACGTAAAAAAGAAAAAGGAAATCATAGATTTTTAATAAAAGTTCAAATTAAAAATAACATTCATGGAATTCAAAAAAAGTTCATCAAATTTTGAAAAAAATACAAATTAGAAAAAAAGGTTCTGAAAAAAATTCATCAAATTTGAAAAAATAGTTCATTTATTCTGAATAAAGTTCACAAATTTCAAAAAAGTTCATCGGTTTTGAAAAAAATGGTTCAACGAATTTGAAAAATTTCATTGAATTGAAAAATAGTTCATTAATTTTGAAAAAAAGTTCAACGAATTTGAAAAAAAAAGTTCACCAGATTTGAGAAAATTTCATAGAATTTGAAAAAAAGTTCATCGAATTTAGAGAAAATTACATCATATTCAAATAAAAGTTCATCGAACTAAAAAAAGTTCATGCATTTTGAAAAAGAAATTAGTTCATCTGTTTGAAGGAAGTGCTTGCGAATTACAGAAAGGAAAAAAAGGGACAGAAAAAAATGAAATGAAAGAATATGTGAAAGAGAAAAGAGGGAAACATCAATCTGATCACGTAAGTTGTGGTGGTCGGGTGGTTATCGCCCGTCAGAGGAAACTAGATGTTGCAGGATCAAACCCAGCTTTGTACGCTTTTTTGCACGGTATAGAAAACAGACAAAGAAAAATTGTAAACAGGCCGGCCCATCTTGCGGGAGTGGCTGTGCGCCTGCAGGCGCCGGTTTGTAGAAAACAACTGTAACCGGCGCCTGTAGCGCTAAATAGGGAATGCCCGCCTGGTCGTTTATGGGCAGCGCTATGTCTTGCTTGTAGCGAGGGCGCCCCTGGAAAATCCTATTCGCCGCTCGTCGCGGCGAACTATCGAGCGATCGCACAGAGCAGCCCAGCCAGCGACAGCCATGGGCCGGCCCACTTATACATAGTGCGTCCAACCAGTTTTGGAAACCTTCTAGAAGGTTTCCTGAACCGGGTTTTTCCCTGTATCATCTTTTTCTGGTTCTTTTTCGGCTTTTTATTTTTTTATTTCTCTTACTTTTTCTTTTCTGTTTCTTTTTCATTTTTTCGTTTTTTGTTTAATTTTCTTTTTCAGAACATGTTTGCAGTTTTTCAAGTTTATTCCTCTCTTTTATTTCAAAAAATTCGAAAATTTTATATTTTTTTCATGTTTCCAAATAATGTTTTCAAAATTCAAAAATGTTCTCGTTACACAAAAAAGTTAAAAACTTCTAAAATTCAGAAAATGTACTGGATTTCAATTTTTTGTTCACATATTCAAAAAATGATCGCGCTTTCAAATTTGTTTGGGATTTTTGAAAATTGTTCTCCATTTCAAAATATGTTCTCAAGACTCAAAAAATGTTCGTGCTTCCACATTTATTCAGGATTTTTCAAAAAAAATTCTTCGTTTCAAAATTTGTTCTCAAGATTCAGAAAATGTTCGTGCTTCAAAATTTGTTCTCAAGATCGTTCGTGCTTTAAAAAATTGTTCACAAAGTACAAAAATGTTCATGTTTTCAAAAACATTTGGGTAATTCAAAATTTGTTCACATATTCAAAAAAGGTTCATGTTTGAAAATTTGTTCACAAATTTAGACAAATTGTCCGCATGTTTAATTTTTTTCACTAATTGAAAAAATTGGAATCCCCTAGTAATGTTTGCGTTTCAAAAAGAGTTCCTTTTAAAAAAATTATGCTTCAAATTATAAGTTTTAATGTACAACGGGTTATAGTTCATATACACCGGGCTGCCATTGTACTCACTAAATATTAGATAGTGCAGTTGCTTCTGACACGCTTCCCTGTCCGGAGGACTCGAATTCTATCCCTCGCCCACAATTTTTTTGAGATTTTGAAAAATGTTCTATTTTTTAAATTTTTGTTCAAAAATTTGAAAGTGTTCCTATTTTTTCAAAAATTGCTTGCAATTTCAAATAGCATTCTTGCTTTCAATTTTGTTCCTTTTTTATTCCCCAAAACTGTTTGTGCTTTTGAAAAATTGTTCCCATTATCAAATTTTTGTTCTCAAAATTCTATAAATGTTCGGCAGGTTTTTTTTTTAGGTTAACATCGCAGCTCTACTGTACAAGCAAGGCGCGCTCGCTACAGCACCCACTATTGGTACAATACGTCGTTCGGGTTGTTTGTTCTTAAAAGTCAGCGCTAGTAGTCTGTCACTAAAGCGTATTTCTTCTAGTGGCTAGCAACACAAGCATTGCTGCAGGACGTCCTGGCTTCGAGTCGCAGCAATTTCTTAATTTTTTTTGCATTTTTATACCGCGCTACAGGCACTCACTAATGGGCCGGCCCAGGGCGGAGTCCCCCTGTGCGTTTGGTCGGTAATTTGTCGCAGAACGCGGCATATAGCAGGTCCCGTCGTTGGCATCTCTAGTTTTTCCTATTTTACGCATCCTGCGTCAAGTAGTCGATTGTTCGCACAGACAAGTGATCAAACTGGGCCGGCCCATCTGAGAAGCTACCGAGTACAGGCATTTGGTTTTGGGAAAGGTTCCAGCCTGGTTTTTTCGGTCTTGTGAAGAATTTAGAATGTTCCTGAACGGGTTTTCTTACTGGTTTTTCGATTTCTTATGTTTTTTTACTAATCAATTTTTTTATTTCTGTTTCATTTTTGTACAGTTTCTTTTCTTTATGTTTTTGTTCAAACTTTTGCACAACGTCTTCAGAAAAAAATTGGGGATTTCAATAAATAATTCTGTTTCAAAATTTGTTCGCCAATTTGAATGAATATTCATGTTTCCAAGTTTTGTTCGAAAGAATAAAAAAATGTGCTTGTTTCTAAAAATTGTTCATAAATTTCAAAATTGTTCTTGTCTTAAATTATGTTTGGAGTTTAAAAAAGTTCTATTTCAATAATTATGTGCATATTTCAAAAATGTTCATGTTTCCAAATTTTGTTCCGAAGTTTCAAAAAAAGTTTGGTTTTCAAAAAATGACTGATTTCTTAATTTAGTTTTGTATTTAAAAAATGTTTCTGTTTTGGAAAAAAGTTTGTATTTTCGAATTTTATTCCAGAGTTTCATAAAATATTCGCATTTTCCAAAAACGTAGAAATTTAAAAAAAATCACGTATTCATTTTTCTCAGAGTTTGAACAAAAATTATGTATTTCCCAGAGCCCAATATTCATATACGGTCGTTAGCTGAACTGGTAATCCCATGTCTTGTGGAACATGAGCTCCTTTGTTCGATACCTACATAAAGCTACTTTTTTAGGTCTTTAGACTCGTGCCACAGTACTGACTCGCTGCTGGTCGCTAGCTTGGGCCGGCCCAGTCAGATAGACGCTTGTGCGTTCGGCCGGCAATTTGCCGCACTAGCGTTCTCCATGTAGACCAGTGATCGATCCCACGTGGTCCTTCCTTTTCAATTTCTTTTTTCTTTAGTGTACGCGCGATGGGCCGGACCGAGTCGTGGACGAGAGCAAAATTCCTTCAACGAGACCAAGTTGTCATCTTGCTTAAAGCGATAAATAGCTCTCAAGATGTAGCGATACCTAGAAGCCCATGCATGATGTGCCACCCTACATGGGTCGGCCAAGGCACGCCGGAGGCTACGGCCTCAATTTTTTCATGTTTTATGTTTTGATTTTTGATTTTTGATTTTTTCTTTAATTCTTTTACACTTCTAAATATTCTAAATAAATATATTCTTTGAGTTGTAAAAAAATTATTACAAAACACATTCATATAATATTTTTGGAAAAGATGTTAACCAAGGATTTGAAAACTGTTAAATGTGTATAAAAAAGTTTCTCAGTATACGAAAATGTATACATAAAATATACAATGAGTGTAAAAAATTTGATCAAGTATTGAAAAATATTAATCATGCATTTGAAGAAATGGTAAACAAGTATTTCAAAAATGTTAATCAAGCATTTAAAAAATATTTAAGGTGTATTGAAAAAAAATATTGACCATGTATTAGAAATATATTTAACGGGTATTTGAAAAATGTTAGTCCAACACGTTAAAACTGTTAAATGTGTATAGAGAAAATGTTTCTATGTGTTAAAAAAAGTTAACCTTGTATTGTATTGAAAACAAATTAACTTGTATTTAAAAAATGTTGATCAAACATTTAGAAAATGTTAATGTGTATAGGAAAACTTGACCTTGTAAAAAATATATGTAATTTTGCATTTGAAAAAAATATTTATCTTTCATTTGAATTTTTAAATGTGTATAAAAAATTTAGACCATGCCTTAAAAAGAATATTAATATTCTATTTAGAAAATGTTGAAAATGTGTTAAAAACTGACCATGTATTCAAAAATGTGTTTAAAAATCTAAAAATGTGTATAGAGAAAATGCTTACCATTTATTGAAAAACTGAGATAGAGATAAAGAAAAAGAAGAAAACCGATGAAAACCAAGAAAGACCCAAAAATGAAGAAAGAAATAAAAACGAAAAAGCATGAAAACTAAGAAAGAAAATAGGAAAGACGAAGAACAAAAGAAAGAAAAGACAAATTTGTGCTAACCATGAAAGAAATAAAGAAAACCGGTGAAAAAACAAAGAAAAGATAAGACTGAATAAAACCGATGAAGAAATACAGAAAGCCAAGAGAACAAATAAAAGGAAAAAAGGAGGAAACTAGTACATCAAGCACCACGAGCGACCTTCTCAATCAGAAAAGGCGAAAGGGAAAAACAGACGAAAACGGGCCAACCCAATATTGTAGCTGCGGGAAAATGATTGAGGCGAAACCAAAGAAACACTCGCTATAAATGAGATATATCCTTTGGGGTCGTTTATTTCCTGCTCTATGCATGGGAAGAGGGCAAGACTCGGGATGGCAACGGGGACGAAACACGCCGGGTTTGCATGCCCTTCCCTGTCCCCACAAGAAAACCGCAAGCCCATCCCCGTCTGCCTTCATGGGCCATGGACTGAAAAGGGGGAGGGGTTAAAGCCAGATGCTATGTTTTGTCTTACTCATGTCTATTCCAGGGCCCATACATCAGTAGTTCCACAGGTATGGCGGGTTTCGGGTTCAGGTATTGCTTGAACGGGTTGAACCCGCAAAAATGAGCCGTGTTTTATAATTTAACCACAAGCAGCCTCATGGGTTAGAAACACACCCATCACATCCACTAATAGGGTAAAAACCAGTGGGGACGCTGGTTTTGGGGGCCCATTGCCATCTTGAGGCTAGACACAACCACGTCTCGCCTCAAGGACGCCCTAGTGCGCCAGCCCATAATCACATAGTTACGTGCACATAAGTTTTTGCTTGTTTATTACCACTATTTTGTGTATATTTTTTAGAAAATATTATAAATACAATTGTTCCAAAAACCTTAATGACCTTATTTCTTTTTGAAAATGCTCGCCGTGACTTTGAAAAATGTTACCGCCATGAAATTTTTTGGTTAGTGTAATTAAATATGGTAATAGCATAAAAAATGTTCATGAAATTTCGAAAAAAATCACTCATTTGAAATCAAACGTACTTGACATTTTTTTAATGTCGTCCAATGTAAAAAAACCATGTAACTCAAAATGTTTCATACCATTCAAAAAATGTTTCTAACGCATATTCTAACATTTAAAAAAAATCACACGTTTAAAAATTATGTTTCTCTAACATTTAAAAAATACATTGTCAAAAAATGTTCACATAGTTTGATAAAATGGTCTGTATCATTTAGAAAAATAGTACAACGTGCATATAAAAATGGTTAAAACATACTCTGAAAACTCTTCAAACACATGTATTTGAAAAATATATTAATCGTGTAATTAAAATTATAATAAACATGTATGAATGTATTTTAGGTGTATAAAAAATATACAGTCTGTATGAAAAAATAGACATCAAAATATATATTTAAAAAATGTTAATCTTTTATTTTAAAGATGTTATTCATGTATAAAAATATTTCTAAAGTAAACAAAAATTTTAAATTGTTATTGAAAATAGAATACATCTATTAAAATAGAAAAAAATCTGATGTAACGATTCCATTTGATTATTGTGATAGGATCCTTGATTTCCGGGAAAGGAATAAAAAAAGAAAAACCTTACAGAAGAAACAAAGAAAACCAAACAAACCCAAAGCAAGAAAGGAGTAAACAGGATAAAAAAACAAAGAAAACCGAGACAAACAGTGAAAAGCGAAAAATAAAAAACACAGAGAAAAGACAAAGAAAATGTTGGGGAACGTAGTAATTTTAAAAATTTTCCTACGCATACACAGGATCATGGTGATGCATAGCAACGAGAGGGGAGAGCGTTGTCCACGTACCCTCGTAGACCGAAAGCGGAAGCGTTAGCACAACGCGGTTGATGTAGTCGTACGTCTTCATGATCCGACCGATCAAGTACCGAACGCACGGCACCTCCGAGTTCAGCACATGTTCAGCTCGATGACGTCCCTCGAACTCCGATCCAGCCGAGCTTTGAGGGAGTGTTCCGTCAGCACGACGGCGTGGTAACGATGGTGATGTTCCACTGACGCAGGGCTTCGCCTAAGCACCGCTACGATATTATCGAGGTGGATTATGGTGGAGGGGGCACCGCACACGGCTAAGAGATCAAGAGATCAATTGTTGTGTCTATGGGGTGCCCCCCTGCCCCCGTATATAAAGGAGCAAGGGGGGAGGTGCGGCCGACCAGGAGGAGGCGCGCCAGGAGGAGTCCTACTCCCACCGGGAGTAGGACTCCCTCCCTTCCTTGTTGGACTAGGAGAGGAGAGGGAAGGAGAGAGGGGGAAAGGAAAGGGGGGCGCCGCCCCCCCTCCTTGTCCAATTCGGACTTGGGGAGGAGGGGCGCGCGGCTGCCCCTTGGCCGCCTCTCCTCTTCCACCAATTGGGCCCATGAGGCCCAATAGCCTCCGGGGGGTTCCGGTAACCCCCCCGGTACTCCGGTATATATCCGATAACCCCCGGAACCATTCCGGTGTCCAAATATAGTCATCCAATATATCAATCTTCATGTCTCAACCATTTCGAGACTCCTCGTCATGTCCGTGATCACATCCGGGAGTCCGAACAACCTTCGGTACATCAAAACATATAAACTCATAATATAACTATCATCGAAACGTTAAGCGTGCGGACCCTACGGGTTCGAGAACTATGTACACATGACCGAGACACGTCTCCAGTCAATAACCAATAGCGGAACCTTGATGCTCATATTGGCTCCCACATATTCTACGAAGATCTTTATCGGTCAGACCGCATAACAACATACGTTGTTCCCTCTGTCATCGGTATGTTACTTGCCCGAGATTCGATCGTCGGTATCTTAATACCTAGTTCAATCTCGTTATCGGCAAGTCTCTTTACTCGTTCCGTAATACATCATCCCACAACTAACTCATTAGTTGCAATGCTTCCAAGGCTTAAGTGATGTGCATTACCGAGAGGGCCCAGAGATACCTCTCCGACAATCGGAGTGATAAATCCTAATCTCGAAATACGCCAACCCAACAAGTACCTTTGGAGACACCTGTAGAGAACCTTTATAATCACCCAGTTACGTTGTGACGTTTGGTAGCACACAAAGTGTTCCTCCAGTAAACGGGAGTTGCATAATCTCATAGTCATAGGAACATGTATAAGGCATGAAGAAAGCAATAGCAACATACTAAACGATCAAGTGCTAAGCTAACGGAATGGGTCAAGTCAATCACATCATTCTCCTAATGATGTGATCCCGTTAATCAAATGACAACTCATGTCTATGGCTAGGAACATAACCATCTTTGATCAACGAGCTAGTCAAGTAGAGGCATACTAGTGACACTCTGTTTGTCTATGTATTCACACAAGTATTATGTTTCCGGTTAATACAATTCTAGCATGAATAATAAACATTTTTCATGAAATAAGGAAATAAATAATAACTTTATTATTGCCTCTAGGGCATATTTCCTTCAGTCTCCCACTTGCACTAGATTCAATAATCTAGATCACATCGCCATGTGATTTAACATCAATAGTTCACATCACCATGTGATTAACACCCATAGTTCACATCGTCATGTGACCAACACCCAAAGGGTTTACTAGAGTCAATAATCTAGTTCACATTGCTATGTGATTAACACCCAAAGAGTACTAACGTGTGATCATGTTTTGCTTGTGAGAGAAGTTTAGTCAACGGGTCTGCCATATTCAGATCCGTATGTATTTTGCAAATTTCTATGTCTACAATGCTCTGCACGGAGCTACTTTAGCTAATTGCTCCCACTTTCAATATGTATCCAGATGAAGACTTAGTGTCATCTGGATCAGTGCCAAAACTTGTATCGACGTAACCCTTTTACGACGAACCTTTTGTGACCTCCATAATCGAGAAACATATCCTTATTCCACTAAGGATAATTTTGACCGCTGTCCAGTGATCTACTCCTAGATCACTATTGTACTCCCTTGCCAAAATCAGTGCAGGGTATACAATAGATCTGGTACATAGCATGGCATACTTTATAGAACCTATGGCTGAGGCATTGGGAATGACTTTCATTCTCTTTCTATCTTCTGCCGTGGTCGGGCTTTGAGTCTTACTCAATTTCACACCTTGTAACACAGGCAAGAACTCTTTCTCTGACTGTTCCATTTTGAACTATTTCAAAATCTTGTCAAGGTATGTACTCATTGAAAAAAACTTATCAAGTGTCTTGATCTATCTCTATAGATCTTGATGCTCAATATGTAAGCAGCTTCACCGAGGTCTTTCTTTGAAAAAACTCCTTTCAAACACTCCTTTATGCTTTGCAGAATAATTCTACATTATTTCTGATCAACAATATGTCATTCACATATACTTATCAGAAATGTTGTAGTGCTCCCACTCACTTTCTTGTAAATACAGGCTTCACCGCAAGTCTGTTGAAAGATCGTGGATGTCGCCTAGAGGGGGGGGTGAATAGGCGCTTTAAAAAAATTACGGTTTAGGCTTGAACAAATGCGGAATAAACCTAGCGGTTAATTTGACAAGCACAAAACCTACAACAACTAGGCTCACCTATGTGCACCAACAACTTATGCTAAGCAAGATAAACAACTAAGTGATAGCAAGATATACGACAAGAAACAATATGGCTATCACAAACTAAAGTGCATAAGTAAAGGGTTCGGGTAAGAGATAACCGAGACACGCGGAGACGACGATGTATCCCGAAGTTCACACCCTTGCGGATGCTAATCTCCGTTTGGAGCGGTGTGGAGGCTCAATGCTCCCCAAGAAGCCACTAGGGCCACCGTAATCTCCTCACGCCCTCGCACAATGCAAGATGCCGTGATTCCACTAAGGGACCCTTGAGGGCGGTCACCGAACCCGTACAAATGGCAACCCTTGGGGGCGGTCACCGAACCCGTACACTTTGGCAACCCTTGGGGGCGGTCATCGGAACCCGTCAAATTGCTCGGGGCGATCTCCACAACCTAATTGGAGACCCCGACGCTTGCCCGGAGCTTTACACCACAATGATTGATCTCCGAACACCACCAACCGTCTAGGGCGCCCAAGCACCCAAGAGGAACAAGCTCAAGGGCACCAAGCACCCAAGAGTAATAAGCTTCTCAACTTGTAACTTCCACGTATCACCGTGGAGAACTCAAACCGATGCACCAAATGCAATGGCAAGGGCACACGGAGTGCCCAAGTCCTTCTCTCTCAAATCCCACCGAAGCAACTAATGCTAGGGAGGAAAATGAGAGGAAGAACAAGAAGGAGAACACCAAGAACTCCAAGATCTAGATCCAAGGGGTTCCCCTCACAAAGAGGAGAAAGTGATTGGTGGAAATGTGGATCTAGATCTCCTCTCTCTTTTCCCTCAAAAACTAGCAAGAATCCATGGAGGGATTGAGAGTTAGCAAGCTCGAAGAAGGTCAACAATGGGGGAAGAACACAAGCTCAACGGATGAGGTTCATTGGGGAAGAAGACCTCCTTATATAGTGGGGGGGAACAATCCAACCGTTACCCCTACTTCAGGCCCGCAGAGAGCGGTACTACCGCTTGGCCAGCGGTACTACCGCTTGCCACTATAAGCGGTACTACCGCTCCCCCTCGCGGTACTGCCACTGGGCCCAGAGCGGTACTACCGCGGTGGTAGGGCGGTACTACCGCATACGAGCGGTACTACGGCCCCCACTGCCGCGGCAAGTACCGTAAAACCCGACACGAAAAAGACCCCTCGAATCGAGGCGGTACTAGCACGAGATCGTAGCGGTGCTACGGCTGGGGGCCACCAGCGGTACTACCGCTCTAGAGCGGTACTACCGCTCTAGATTGGTACTACCGCTTATAGCACCCAAGCGGTACTACCGCTCCGGCCCGCGGTACTACCGCTAGGAAACCAAAACTGCCATAACTTCTGCATATGAGCTCCGAATTGAGCAAACTCAAGCTTGTTGGATTGAGGAAGACGAGTAGCATCAAAACAGAGACCGAGAAGAACCGGCATAACCTGCAACATCGAAAACATCATAGAAGATGCGAGTGAACTCCGTTTTCGATGAACTCGAGCTTGTCATCAAGATGACCATAAGCTCCAAAACTCACAAAGAGAAGAACCAAACAAGAACCAATAAAGATGATGCAAGGATGCAATGGTTTGAGCTCTCTATGAACGATACGATCAAGCTACTCATCGAGAGCCCCCCTTGATAGTACGGCAATCGATCCTATAACCCGGTCTCCCACCTACCATCATGAGACCGGTAAAATGGAAAACCTATCAAGATCAAACCTTTGCCTTGCACATGGTCCACTTGAGCTAGATGATGACGATCTTGACCCCCTCAAGTTGGACCACCTTTCTTGGTTGCGTTGGCTCGATGAAGACTAGTTGATTGCTCCCCATGCTCCACTATGGGTGAGCCACTCTTCCGCACATCTTCACAAGTCCATTGTCACCACAATGGACGGCAAGCTTCAAGCATTTGATCTCTTCATGATGCTTCACTTTAACTTGCACACCGCAACATCTTCACAAGTCCATTGTCACCACAATGGATGGCAAGCTTCAAGCATTTGATCTCTTCATGATGCTTCACTTGAACTTGCACACCGTAACCTAACCCCACAAAGAACTCTCACGAAGATCATGGGTTAGTACACAAAGTGTAGTTGACAATGCTCACCACACCATGGGATCGCTTGATCCCTCTCGGTACATCTTCTACGCTTTGTGAGTTGATCAAGTTGATTCACTCTTGACTTAGTCTTGATCAACCATGAATATTTTCAACTCTCTTCATTTGGATGATGTCTTGAAGATATACATGAATGATCACACAATCTTCTTCTCCAAGACATGCTTGCAATAAGCTCAACTCTCACATGACCAATCTTTGGATAATTCCTTAATAACACCTTGGTCACCACATAAACTCCTTGAAACCAAGACATGAACTTCAAGAAATGCCTATGGACAAATCCTTCAAATATAACTCAAGGCAACCATTAGTCCATAGAGATTGTCATCAATTACCAAAACCAAACATGGGGGCACCGCATGTTCTTTCAATAAAACTATATGCTTTGATCAACTCATCAAAGCGTATATTTCAACTCCGAGATGTTTGCACCAGTCCATAGATGGATCGCTGGAGCTTGCACATTTTGTTAGCACCTTTAGGATCGAGAAAACCTTCTGGCTGCATCATATACAACTCTTCTTTAAGAAATCCATTAAGGAACGTAGTTTTCACATCCATTTGCCAGATTTCATAAAATTTGGCAATTTGCTAACATGATTCGGACAGACTCAAGCATCGCTACGACTGAGAAAATCTCATCGTAGTCAACACCTTGAACTTTGTCAAAAACCTTTTTTCGACAAGTCTAGCTTTGTAGATAGTAATACTACTATCAGCGTCCGTCTTCCTCTTGAAGATCCATTTATTTTCTATGGCTTGCCGATCATCGGGCAAGTCAACCAAAGTCCACACTTTGTTCTCATACATGGATCCCATCTCAGATTTCATGGCCTCAAGCCATTTTTGCGGAATCTGGGCTCATCATCGCTTCCTCATAGTTCATAGGTTTGTCATGGTCAAGTAACATGACCTCCAGAACAGGATTACCGTACCACTCTGGTGCGGATCTCACTCTGGTTTACCTACGAGGTTCATAGTAACTTGATCTGAAGTTACATGATCATCATCATTAGCTTCCTCACTAGTTGGTGTAGTAGTCACAGGAACAGATTTCTGTGATGAACTATTTTCCAATAAGGGAGTAGGTACAGTTACCTCATCAAGTTCTACTTTCCTCCCACTCCTTCTCTAGAAAGGATCCATTTTCAGCAACGAATATCTTGCCTTCGGATCTGTGATAGAAGGTGTACCCAACATTTTCTTTTGGGTATCCTATGAAGACGCATTTCTCCGATTTGGGTTTGAGCTTATCAGGTTGAAACTTTTTCACATAAGCATTGCAACCTCAAACTTTAAGAAACGACAACTTAGGTTTCTTGCCAAACCATAGTTCATACGGTGTCGTCTCAATGGATTTAGATGGTGCCCTATTTAACGTGAATGTAGCTGTCTCTAATGCATAACCCTAAAACGACAGTGGTAGATCGGTAAGAGACATCATAGATCGCACCATATCTAATAAAGTACCGTTACGACGTTCGGACACACCATTACACTGTGGTATTCCAGGTGGCGTGAGTAGTGAAACTATTTCACATTGTTTTAACTGAAGGCCAAACTCGTAACTCAAATATTTTACCTCTGTGATCATATCGTAGAAACTTTTATTTTTGTTACGATGATTCTCCACTTCACTCTGAAATTCTTTGAACTTTTCAAATGTTTCAGACTTGTGTTTCATCAAGTAGATATACCCATATCTGCTCAAATCATCTGTGAATGTCAGAAAATAATGATACCCGCCGCAAGCCTTAATATTCATCAGACCACATACATCAGTATGTATGATTTCCAACAAATCTGTTGCTTGCTCCATTGTTCCGGAGAACGGCGTTTTAGTCATCTTGCCCAAGAGGCATGGTTCGCAAGCATCAAGTGATTCATAATCAAGTGATTCCAAAATCCCATCAGCATGGAGTTTCTTCATGCGCTTTACACCAATATGACCTAAACGGCAGTGCCACAAATAAGTTGCACTATCATTATTAACTTTGCATATTTTGGCTTCATTATTATGAATATGTGTATCACTACGATCGAGATCCAACAAACCATTTTATTGGGTGTATGACCATAGAAAGTTTTATTCATGTAAACAGAACAACAATTATTCTCTAATTTAAATGAATAACCGTATTGCAACAAACATGATCAAATCATATTCATGCTCAACGCAAACACCAAATAACACTTATTTAGTTTCAACACTAATCCCGAAAGTATAGGGAGTGTGCGATGATGATCATATCAATCTTGGAACTACTTCCAACACACATCGTCACCTCGCCTTTTACTAGTTTCTGTTTATTCTGCAACTCCCGTTTCAAGTTACTACTCTTAGCAACTGAACCAGTATCAAATGCCGAGGGGTTGCTATAAACACTAGTAAAGTACACATCAATAACATGTATATCCAATATACCTTGTTCACTTTGCCATCCTTCTTATCCACCAAATACTTGGGGTAGTTCCGCTTCCAGTGACCAGTCCCTTTGCTGTAGAAGCACTTAGTCTCAGGCTTAGGACTAGACTTGGGCTTCTTCACTTGAGCAACAACTTGCTTGCCGTTCTTCTTGAAGTTCCCCTTCTTCCCTTTGCCCTTTTCTTGAAACTAGTGGTCTCGTCAACCATCAACACTTGATTTTTTTCTTGATTTCTACCTTCGTCGATTTCAGCATCACGAAGAGCTTGGGAATTGTTTCTGTTATCCCTTACATATTATAGTTCATCACGAAGTTCTACTAACTTGGTGATGGTGACTAGAGAATTCTGTCAATCACTATCTTATCTGGAAGATTAACTCCCACTTTATTCAAGCGATTGTAGTACCCGGACAATCTGAGCACATGCTCACTGCTTGAGCTATTCTCCTCCATCTTTTAGCTGTAGAACTTGTTGGAGACTTCATATCTCTCAACTCAGGTATTTGCTTGAAATATTAACTTCAACTCCTGGAACATCTCATATGGTCCATGACGTTCAAAACGTCTTTGAAGTCCCGATTCTAAGCCGTTAAGCATGGTGCACTAAACTATCAAGTAGTCATCATATTGAGCTAGCCAAACGTTCATAACGTCTGCATCTGCTCCTGCAATAGGTCTGTCACCTAGCGGTGCATCAAGGACATAATTCTTCTATGCAGCAATGAGGATAAACCTCAGATCACGAACCCAGTCCGCATAATTGCTACTATCGTTTTTCAACTTAGTTTTCTCTAGGAACATATATAAAACATAGGGAAGCAACAACGCGAGCTATTGATCTACAACATAGATATGCTAATACTACCAGGACTAAGTTCATGATAAATTAAAGTTCAATTAATCATATTACTTAAGAACTCCCACTTAGATAGACATCCCTCTAATCTTCTAAGTGATCACGTGATCCATATCAACTAAACCATGTCCGATCATCACGTGAGATGGAGTAGTTTCAATGGTGAACATCACTATGTTGATCATATCTACTATATGATTCACGCTCGACCTTTCGGTCTCAGTGTTCCGAGGCCATATCTGTTATATGCTAGGCTCATCAAGTTTAACCTGAGTATTCCGCGTGTGCAACTGTTTTGCACCCGTTGTATTTGAACGTAGAGCCTATCACACCCGATCATCACGTGGTGTCTCAGCACGAAGAACTTTCACAACGGTGCATACTCAGGGAGAACACTTATACTTTGATAATTTAGTGAGGGATCATCTTATAATGCTACCGTCAATCAAAGCAAGATAAGATGCATAAAAGATAAACATCACATGCAATCAATATAAGTGATATGATATGGCCATCATCATCTTGTGCTTGTGATCTCCATCTCCGAAGCACCGTCATGATCACCATCGTCACCGGTGCGACACCTTGATCTTCATCGTAGCATCGTTGTCGTCTCGCCAATCTTATGCTTCTACGACTATCGCTACCACTTAGTGATAAAGTAAAGCATTACAGGGCGATTGCATTGCATACAATAAAGCGACAACCATATGGCTCCTGCCAGTTGCCGATAACTCGGTTACAAAACATGATCATCTCATACAATAAAATTTAGCATCATGTCTTGACCATATCACATCACAACATGCCCTGCAAAAACAATTTAGACGTCCTCTACTTTGTTGTTGCAAATTTTATGTGGCTGCTACGGGCTTAGCAAGAACCGTTCTTACCTACGCATCAAAACCACAACGATAGTTTGTCAAGTTGGTGCTGTTTTAACCTTCGCAAGGACCGGGCGTAGCCACACTCGGTTCAACTAAAGTTGGAGAAACTGACACCCGCCAGCCACCTGTGTGCAAAGCACGTCGGTAGAACCAGTCTCGCGTAAGCGTACGCGTAATGTCGGTCCGGGCCGCTTCATCCAACAATACTGCCGAACCAAAGTGTGACATGCTGGTAAGTAGTATGACTTATATCGCCCACAACTCACTTGTGTTCTACTCGTGCATATGACATCTACGCATAAAACCAGGCTCAGATACCACTGTTGGGGAACGTAGTAATTTCAAAAAAATTCCTACGCACACACAGGATCATGGTGATGCATAGCAATGAGAGGGGAGAGTGTTGTCCACGTACCCTCGTAGACCGAAAGCGGAAGCGTTAGCACAACGCGGTTGATGTAGTCGTACGTCTTCACGATCCGACCGATCAAGTACCGAACGCATGGCACCTCCGAGTTCAGCACACGTTCAGCTCGATGACGTCCCTCGAACTCCGATCCAGCCGAGCTTTGAGGGAGAGTTCCGTCAGCACGACGGCGTGGTGACGATGATGATGTTCAACCGACGCAGGGCTTCGCCTAAGCACCGCTATGATATTATCGAGGTGGATTATGGTGGAGGGGGCACCGCACACGGTAAGAGATCAAGAGATCAATTGTTGTGTCTATGGGGTGCCCCCTGCCCCCGTATATAAAGGAGCAAGGGGGGAGGTGCGGCCGGCCAGGAGGAGGCGCGCCAGGAGGAGTCCTACTCCCACCGGGAGTAGGACTCCCTCCCTTCCTTGTTGGACTAGGAGAGGAGAGGGAAGGAGAGAGGGGGAAAGGAAAGGGGGGGGGGCGCCGCCCCCCTCCTTGTCCAATTCGGACTTGGGGGGGGGGAGGGGCGCGCGGCTGCCCCTTGGCCGCCTCTCCTCTTCCACCAATTGGGCCCATGAGGCCCAATAGCCTCCGGGAGGGTTCCGGTAACCCCCCGGTACTCCGGTATATATCCGATAACCCCCGACCATTCCGGTGTCCGAATATAGTCATCCAATATATCAATCTTCATGTCTCAACCATTTCGAGACTCCTCGTCATGTCCGTGATCACATCCGGGACTCCAAACAACCTTCGGTACATCAAAACATATAAACTCATAATATAACTGTCATCGAAACGTTAAGCGTGCGGACCCTACGGGTTCGAGAACTATGTAGACATGACCGAGACACGTATTCGGTCAATAACCAATAGCGGAACCTGGATGCTCATATTGGCTCCCACATATTCGACGAAGATCTTTATCGGTCAGACCGAATAACAACATACGTTGTTCCCTTTTTCATCTGTATGTTACTTGCCCGAGATTCGATCGTCGGTATCTCAATACCTAGTTCAACCTCGTTACCGGCAAGTCTCTTTACTCGTTCCGTAATACATCATCCCACAACTAACTCATTAGTTGCAATACTTGCAAGGCTTAAGTGATGTGCATTACCGAGAGGGCCCAGAGATACCTCTCCGACAATCGGAGTGACAAATCCTAATCTCGAAATACGCCAACCCAACAAGTACCTTTGGAGACACCTGTAGAGCACCTTTATAATCACCCAGTTACGTTGTGACGTTTGGTAGCACACAAAGTGTCCCTCCGGTAAACGGGAGTTGCATAATCTCATAGTCATAGGAACATGTATAAGTCATGAAGAAAGCAATAGCAACATACTAAACGATCAAGTGCTAAGCTAACGGAATGGGTCAAGGCAATCACATCATTCTCCTAAATGATGTGATCCCGTTAATCAAATGACAACTCATGTCTATGGCTAGGAAACATAACCATCTTTGATCAACGAGCTAGTCAAGTAGAGGCATACTAGTGACACTCTGTTTGTCTATGTATTCACACAAGTATTATGTTTCCGGTTAATACAATTCTAGCATGAATAATAAAAATTTATCATGAAATAAGAAAATAAATAATAACTTTATTATTGCCTCTAGGGCATATTTCCTTGAGAAAAAACTTGCACAAAGGCGGCTACAATACTGGGAGACCCACTAGTATCGCGCAAGAGGCAAGCCGGAGCTATGTATCGCAATAGGGAGACATAGCTCCGACGTTGTGTGGGGAATAGGATTTAATTTTAAAAACATCTGTAACTTTATTGATACTCATAACAATTACAGGTACAGTGATTTGGACCTAAGATCCAAGATGGCGGCGGGTGGCGGCACGAGAAACCCTAGCTAGCCGGAAACGTGGGAATAGGATTTAATGAGAGCAATTAACTACGAGGTACTCCTTGTGGGAGGCTCTTTGTGGTTCGGGAGCGCGTTAAGTGGTTCATCCAGTTGCCGCCAGTGTTGTGTATTGGACGCTCCCTCTAGTTCTTGGTTTTTCTATTTTTCTACTCATTTTCCGCATATATATGTTTTTTTAGGATTATTTTCATCTTTTGGGTTTTCACTTGGTGTTCCCTAGGTTTTGGAGATTTTGTTTGCGAAGCACAACCCTGCTTCTTGAAAAATAGGTGAAAAAATATGCTTCCATGAGAAGCATAAATTTGATTTTAGTGGAAGCATAATTTTGCTTGCACGAGAAGCACATATTTGATTCCGAACGGAGACAGGTGTACTATATATTGAGGAAAGTAATGTTAACTTAATTGAGTGTAACAATAAAAAAACTAGGGTGTGGCTAGCTATCATCTAGATGAGAATTAACTAAGTCACATCTAATCTAGTGTGATGTAGCGGTACACGTTATTTGTGATGACCGGCTTATATAGTTCAGTGGATGCACACGCTTTGAGACTCACACATCACCTTAATTAATTGTTCACTAATATGAAACGGTCCATGTGAGCGTCGACTAATATGGAATGGAGTTAGCAGTAGTACTTGTTAATTGCATTCAGCGAATCTGCACATCTAGTGCATATATGCTCCTAAATGTCCTCAGTTTTTCTAGGCGTCTTAGCTCAAATATCCCCAATGTTCTCATTAGTTTTTTTTTACCAGCCTCGCAGTTCTACCACAGTAATAACAAGCGGGACGACAACATTTACCAGTTACTACACGTTCCTTTGTCGTTCTCGTTCGCTAGATAACACCAATGATGGGGGGGTGGGGGGCGCAAAGTGGAGCACAACAGGAGGATATAGCAGCGCCCCGTCTCCAAGAAACGACCAACACTGCAGAACACCGGGGGCGCGTTTGGCTACCTGCATCATTTTTTGCCACTTTGCATACTTGTCTCAGTTGAGCCTGGTTGAGTAATACAGGCTAAAAACCAACATCTGCATGTTGATTGATTGTCTGCATCCCATCTAGCCTGAATGTGCTAAAACAAAAGGCCTGCTGTTTGGTTGCGGACTTGTTTGATGGGAAACACAAGTCCGGTTGTTTGGTTATATCCAGGACAGTTGTGTGGTAACCTCCTACTCGAAATGATGAGATTACGAAAGGCACACATGAACTAGTAAGAACTAAACTAGTAGCAACAGAACAATCTTAGGCACAAACATAAGTCTTAACCACGCAGAACAAGTTTTAAACCAACACAGTACGATAAGTTCTAAACGAAACCAAAGTCTTAAAGCAAGAACAACCAAGAATTGGACCACAGGAGCTCAGGTGGTCGCGGCGAAGGCATTGTCGTGCTCCTTGCACTTGGTGACCACCTCCACGCTCTCGTCGTTGAAGACGATCACCTTCATGGTGTCGGGGGACAGCAGCTTGAACCTCAACATGCACCCGATCATGATCTGATGAACGGCAGCGAAGGTGGCCCAACCCTGATCAAGGATGACCCTGCCGTTGATCACCCTCACCGTCACCATCCATGAGCAGCCGGTGTTCGTCTTCAGCTTGAACTCTGTAGGGATGACGGGGAAGTGCTTTGTGAAGTCCAGAGGCAATGTCAGACTCTCCAGCTTAGGAGCAAGGATAACCTTGCAGAAGTGGTTTGGTCCCGACTCCTGATGGAAATGGCCATAGTTCCTCCGCTTGGGGCTTGGGTGAACCAGCACTTGCACTTCGTCCAATGGAGGCACAACCTCATTTGCCCTTCTACAATGGTGGCACCATCTCCATGCCCTTGTCCATCTGCATTATGAATAGCACGCATATCAATGGTCAGCATTCATTCATATTGGGCTAACGCTCCAATATTAACCCACCCCACTAACCCAGCACCGCACTCAAACCCCCTCTGTTTCCACCTCTCCTTGGTATGAACTCCAAATCCAACCCCCAACCCTTTCCCCTGGGGCATTGGATGGAGGGCATTCTTCCTTGGGTGCTCGCTCGGTGACCGCAAGAAGTTCGAGCACACCATGGAAGTGTGCTCGTACTTCAGCAGCATCGATGACATGCACAAAGAGGCCGATGCTGTGATGAAGAAGGCTACGCCGGATGAGCTAAAGACACTGGTTCTGGAC
Organism: Triticum aestivum; assembly: GCF_018294505.1. Classification (NCBI taxonomy): domain Eukaryota; kingdom Viridiplantae; phylum Streptophyta; class Magnoliopsida; order Poales; family Poaceae; genus Triticum; species Triticum aestivum. The sequence continues at coordinate 344,563,481 of NC_057811.1, forward strand.
CCAGCCAAGGGCGCGATGTTAGTGGACATCCCGCTGGGCCATGAATTAGGTAGACTCTGGCGACGCTCGATGGGCCAAGTACAGTTAGTACAAGGCGCCTCAAGACCAGTGTGCCGCGGCGTACTGGAGTAGTACGTTCAGGTCACCGGAGTCCGACAATGACGAGGTGCAGATGGTGGCCAGGGCGCCGGCGGCAGGCGACGGTGCAAGACCCATCATTCTTGACGAAGACCATGAGGACAAAGCCGATGAGAAAGAAGATGACTACGCCCCCCCTCGCTGCTCGACGCGACTCCAGGGTCGCCCGCTTCTAGACAATCCAACCCCCGCCCTCGATGTAATCGAAAAATAACCTATGAGCCGTAGATGCAGAATCGATTGTTGTCAATCCTTCCACCCCGATGTGTTCAATCCCCTCCCAAACTCTTCAATCGCGTCCTCTAATCGAATCTAGCCCGGGTCGAAAGCAGTGAATGTACAGAGAGGACGAGGTCTTACCGCCATGGCCGATGCGCTCCGGTGGAGGTCTGCAGTCGCTCCGGTGGTTTCCGCCGCCGTCTTGGATCGATTCGCAGTAGAGCTCAGGTGGTCGCCGCCGCCGGTGTGAGTGGGAAAGAGGGGAGAGAGCGGTGAGGAGGGGGAGGTGAGGGTAATTTATGACGACACGTCTGAAAACAACGTGACGTCTCGGGACTAGGCCGGCCCATGATTGTAGCGAAAGACAGTGCGTTGTAGCTAAAAAGAAATACCACGGTTGCAAGAATTCGAACCCAGGACCTGACACTATACCTAACGTGGTACTACCAGTTGAGCTAACAGTCATTACCGATTCTACAACAGCGCCAAGCTTAAAGCAATCCTGCAGCGCAGATCCAAGTTATATCTTGAATTTCAAAAGCATTTTTATTGAAAAAATGAAGGGATCCGTGACACACAGACAAATTGTTGATTTGCAAAAAAAAAAAAAACTGAAATATTTGCAAAAATCAGGAACATTTTTTTGAAACGGTAACATGTTTTGAAATTCCAATATAGAATTTGAAAACGCGAACAAATTTTGAAAAGTGTGAAAACAAGAACATTTTTTGAAAATTTGAACCTGAACAATTTCGAAACTCCTGAAAAAATGAAAACATGCACATATTTGAAAATTGCGAACATTTTTTGGAAACGGGAACATGTTTTGAACTGCCCAAACATTTTTTGGAATTTGTGAACAAAAATTTGAAACTGAACAATTTCAACACTCCTGAAAAAATGAAAACATGCACATTTTTTAAATTTGTGAACAATTTTTTAAGACGGGAACATGTTTTGAACTCCCCGAACATTTTTTGAAATTTGTGTACAAAAATCTGAAAGTGAACAATTTTGGAACTCCTGAAAAAATGAAAACATGCACATTTTTTAAATTTGCGAACAATGTTTGAAACCGGGAACATGTTTTGAACCGCCCAAACATTTTTTGAAATTTTTGAACAAAAATTTGAAACTTAACAATTTCGAAAATGAGAACGTGCCCATTTTTCTGAATTTTTTTGAACAATTTTTAAAAATGGGAACATTTTTTAAAATTTCTGAGCAGTTTCTAATTCATGAACAAAATTTAAATACACGAACACTTTCTGAATTTGCAAGCAAATTTTGAAACATGAATATGTTTAGAATGTTTGAACAAATTTTGAAAGTGGGAACATATTTCTTAAACCGAACATTTTTTAGTTTGTGGACAAAATTGAAAAAGAGGAACACTTTTTTTTAAATAAGCGATCAATCTTTGAAATTCTAAAATTTTATGAAATTTCTGAACAAAAATTTGAAAACAAGAACATTTTCTGAAAAAGGAACAAAATCTGAAAATTTCACTTTTTAGAAAAATTTCTGAAAACATTAGTTGATAAAAGAAAAAAAAGAAAAAGAAAAAGATCAGAAGAAAGAAAAAAAAGACAGAAAAAAGAAAGAGAAAAAACGAAAAAGGAAAGAAAAATAAAAAATAAAAAATAAAAACGAAAAAAACCCGATTCAGGAACCTTCTAGAAGGTTCCCAAAACCGGAAAAAAGCCGGCAAGGAACAGTCATGGAAGGTTCCCAAAACCGGTGTACTTGGAACGCTTAACAGGCCAGCCCACACGCGTCGCTCGCTCGATAGCCCCTGTGCGCAATCCCGATTGTTTGCCGCAGAGAGCGGCAAATAGGGTTTTCCCATTTTTCTTCCCGCACGGGTCTGGCTGAGGTATATACGGGCAACCAAACCCGCCCCAGGCAGACTTGACGAGCCATAGTTCACTGGGTCAGGACCAGGCTGTGCTACAGTATATATGGTCACCGGATGCCATGGAGCCTCAAACATCTCTCACTCCTCGGCGTGGCCCTACCGGCCTCGGGGCCTCGGCACGGTCGATCGCGGATGCACCGCGCGTACGTACGTCCCTAGGAGCGCACGCAGGCAGGCGTGATCAAGCAAAGGCTGGGTCTATAGTCGAGCTGATGGGGAAGGTTCAGAAAATATTAACTCGGTGTGGAAGGACATGTGGAAATTGACGATACCTGGGGAGATAAAACACTTTGGCTGGAAAGTTCTGCATGGGTCTCTACCTTGCTTCCGTATATTGGCAGGGCCGTCCACAGGTCTGTGCGAACTGTGCGACCGCACAGGGCCCCCAATATTTCAGGGCCCTCCTAGTTTTTGGCCTAGTTGTATTTTCCAGTAGCAGCTATTTCCTTTTGTTTGCATGGTTATTGGCCTGCCGAGCCTGGTCCGATAGCCCGAGACTGAACAAAATCCCTCACGATGTGGGCCTCCTCCCGATTTATTAGGTCGTCGCTTCTTTTCCGGCATTCCCGAGTTCCCCGGCTTGATTGTTTCTCCTTGGCATCGGCGCGATCGCATGGATAGGAGGGCAGTGCCAGGCGGTAGAATTCACGCCATGAATTCGAACAGAAATTAGCGCTGGGCTAGCAGGAGCCAAAGCCGCCAAGCAAAGCAGAAAACCGCCAATGGTTGAGCGCCAAGGCTGGGGTCAAATCGATCGGGAGATTTGATTTACGCATCACAGACTAACTGTCCATGCCCATCTGGTGCGTCAAAGCTGATTTCTTAAGGCTATTTTTTCTGCCCAAGAGTTAAAAAATGTGAATCCAGTTCTCCAACTAATTAACAAATTGATGTTTGAGGGAAGATAGTCGGTATGAGATATATATATCTAGATACTGTATGGAATGACACATATTTAAAGTTATATAATTTAAATAGTATAGTATGTTTTTTGTGGGTGAAGAAGTGAGTATTTTTTAGCTATAGGAATTTTTAGATTTTAGGGCAGCAATTGCATTTCGCATTGGGGCCCCTAATTTCTGGAGACGGCCCTGTATATTGGCAAATCGCCATATTCCATGTACTAGGCTTTGCTCGGTTTGCTCAACTGGAGCGGAGGATATACATCACTGTCTCTTTTAAGTGCCCGCGGGCAGCATCAGTCTGGGAACAGCTGGGTTTTGTGCAAACTGTAAAAGAAGCGATGGCGGAGGACAGATCGGGTTCTATCGCGATGGAAATCCTGTCTAAACTCCAGGGTGATGATCATGAGCTACCAAGAGCAGAGCTGGCACTAGTTGCGGCGTGGTACATATGGTGGCAGCGACGGCAAGTCGTCAAGGGAGTAGAGGTCCACGATCCGTTGAAAACAGCCCTAGCGATTAGAGTTCTGACAACGAACTACTTGAGATCAGTGATTTCTAAGGGCCCAATAAGGACAGGCGATCATATATGGAAGAAGCCAGTCAGTGGGATATTGAAGATTAATGTCGATGCTTCGTTTCAATGTGAAACACTCTCGGGTGTGAGTGGTGCAGTGGCTCGGGATGACCGGGGGTGATTTTATTGTTGCAGCAAATTGGTATATCCCAATAGTAACCGGGGTGGATTCCGCTGAACTAATGGCTATTAGGAATGGCCTATACCTAGCAGCCAATATTGGGTGTAACATTGTTGTTCTGGAGTCAGATTCTTCATTGTGGTGGACTCGATGAACCAAATTCAAGAATATTGGGGCCGGAAATTGCTATCCTCACGGAGTGTAAGCAACTCATGATGGACTTTGAGTCAGTATCCTTTAAGCATTGCTATAGAGAAGCTAACCAAGTGGTGGATGAATTAGCTAAAAACTCTTTCATGAATAGAGTCTCTGGGTTTTGGGATGTGATCCCTGACTTTATTTCCAACCTCATTGTAAACGACATGTTTATTGTTTGAGAAATAAGGTCTTATTTGTGGTAAAAGAAAAAGCTGGGTGTGTAGTCTCCGCTGCCTCCGTTCAAACCCCCCTGGAACTCGGCTTGGGCCTAGTGGAGTATCTTTACCGCGGCAGACTTCCGGATTCCGATGCTATTCGCTTGCCTTCGATCTTCGCTCTTGTTGTCAACCGTCTCTTCTTTATCCGTCTCTGTTTGAATTAATTTGAACTTCGAGATTACGAGTACTGTACACTGGTGGTGGTACTGCGTACACTAGTACGTAGAGTACGTGCTCGGTGTGTGACCACACTTTGCATTAGTGAATATTCTCGCGCGTCCCAAAGTTTCATGGTTACCAGTTTATCACCACCGCAAAGATTCAAATTAACGGCATGGAGCGTGTTACGTTTTACGAAGTGATGACGAGCACTTTCGCTGCGTGTGATCGAGACGCCAGAGCGCATGCACGCACGCATAAACATTGGATTAGGTCGTGCGGACGACGCGTAAAGAAATATCCCCTTCAGTTCAAAACTTCAGATACCAAGTGCCTCTGAAATGCCCCCCGCAAAAAAAAAAAAGTGCCTCTGAAATGCAGATATGACTTGAGTGTACGACATATTGCTTACTTCGCGTATAACATTGCTTATTCGTGACCACGGTTGCCTTGTCGGACCGCTTGTGTGGATTGGAGTAGGAGTTTACTATATATCCTCCGAGTACATATATTCGTGTTTATTGATTTTGAATACCGGAAACCGAACTTGAGGTAACCCACTGAAAGCTCTCTTTGAGGCTCATTTTATGTTACATACAACATGCTAATTAACTCCTTCATACTCCCTCCATTTTAGAATATAAGGTGTATTGGATTCGTGCAAGTCAACCAAGTGAATGTTTGACCAAGATTATAGAATAAAATAACAATATCTGCAATGCCTAGTAGATAAAATAGGAAACTACTTCTTATGATGGATGGAATGATATAAATTTTGTATTGTGAATGTTGATATATTTTTCTAAAAACTCGGTCAAACTTGCACTCGTTTGACTTTTCAAAAAACAAATACACCTTATATTAAGAATGAAGTTTTTTCCCACAAAATAAAGTTTTTTCGTCCGGGAGAAATAATTCCTTCGTAAACAAAATAAATAGCAATTGTTTTCTTTCTTCCCGGGGAAGAAAGAGGACCCTTTTACTAGGGTTTCTCGTGCCTCCCCTGGTGCCATCGCCGGTTTATCTCATCTCCGGTGGTCTTAAGGTCATGGATGCGAGGTGGATCCCGGCCCTTGCCAGCAAGAAGGCTATGTTTTTTCATGCTTCTTTGAGTTTTGTTAGGGTTTGTGTCCTGCTTAGAGAGCCGAGGCGGTGATGGCACTCAGAAGATGGAATAAAGTTCTCCCCGCTTAGTCCCCGTCCTGGTGGTGTTTCTAGCATGCTGGAGGGCGTGTGGAGATTTGTCTCCGGAGGATCTTGGAGGATTCGGTCGGCGCTTGTCTTCGGTGAATCCGCGTGGATCTTGTCTTCCCTCGTTTGTGTTTGATTGTCTACAGGTTGGATCCTTCCGATCTACGCTTCTCTTGATCAGCGGTGGTTGCTGTTTTGATGTGCTTGTCCTATGGAGCCTTAGTATGACGACTTTTCTACTGTCTACTACAACAAGGTTTGCCCGGTTCCGATGAGTGAGGGGCGAAGACGGCGGCGCGCCTTCGGCTCGCTCGAGTGCTTGTAGTCGTCGCTAGATGGTCCACAGACCTAGATGTATTTTTTACTTCTGGTGTTTTTTGTGCTACCTTAGTACCTTGACAGTTGATGAATAGATTAAAGGTTTTCCCGCCAAAAAAGAAAAGAAAAGAAAGAAGTCTTTTCTTAGGGCATCTCAAACGCCGACCCTCAAACGGCCCGCAACCGAATGGATCGAGTAGTTCAGACGTGTTTTACCATCCAACGTGGTGGTCCTCCATCTGTCTGTTCGGCAATTTGGACGCACTTTTCCCCGCAGACCAGACACAAACGAGGAGGGGGGCTTTGCAGGCATCATGACCGTTGCCACGCCTGCGTCTGACTAACCTGGCCAACCAAACAATCCAACCCGCCTCTCTTGCGCTTTTTCGTCCAATGCACGTGCCACTTCCCATGTCACATCATTGCCAGCTTAGAGCACGTAGTGCCCGACATTGATGTCGTGCTATGTGACCGGAGGGGAGGGCGGCGCTGACCGAAGCAATGTCTCGGGAACCGCCATTTCAATACGGACGCAGCTTCCCAAGGATCGAACTCAGGCCGATGCGCCGCATTGAAGCGGCTCGTCTGTTCACATGGCCTAGCCGAGGATATAAGCCATGCTCCGCGCCATCCACATCGCTTCGCACCTCCGTCCTCACCTTCCCTCTTCCTCTACAACTCCGTCGATGGGCAAGTCATGGGCACCAGCGCCGACAGGCGGCGGCTCCGGAACGGGCTCCGATGGTTCGTGGCAACGCTGCCCTCGCACTCCAGGGTCATCATCCTCATCGGCGGTCGACACCTCGGTGAAGGAGGAGATCTTCATCTCCTCTGGCAACGAGGAGGACCAGCCGCCGTAGCAGCAGCCGGCGATGCAGGACGCGGTGTACGCCGTGATTGTCAAGGAGTATGAGTAGCAGATGGAGGTAATGCTCCGTCACTCCCTCATCCACGCCAACGACCTGTCGGCGCCACCGGAGACGCTCCTCCACGTCAAGCCGGAGCCCGCGTCACCTTGTCGCTCCCCCCGCACAACCACAACGTCCAAATCTTACAACGCGTCAAGGAGGCTCTCATCACCGTCGCCGCCCCAACGCGTGATGGAGGAGCAGCGCTCACCGTCGCCCTGACCCATCAAGGTGGAGCGGCGCCGGTGGGACAGGCGCAACACGGCGCGCCGTTCGGAGTTCGCGGACTCCGACGTCTCGCCGCCACACATCGCGACAGACTCGGAACTGGCCACGGCATGGGCCCTGGACCGCTCCAAGACGGCAGCGGAGACGAGCAAGCGTCGTCTCCACTGCCTCGACGAGGAGATAGCCAAGTACGGTCATGATTAGTCACTCCGAGAGTCCACCGCCTTCGCTGCTTCCTCCAAGGCCCGTTGTTCTCTTCCCCCACCCACATCGTCGGTGGCCATAGCGGCACTACGCATGGCACGGGAGCAAGCTGAGAGATAATCCACAAGCGTTAGGTGGCTGCTGGGAAGCCCTCCATCGACGCCGCGCCCTTCCGCCGCCCGAAGCCCGACGACGGCGACGATGGCGGAGGAGCCGCCCGCTAGGCCGACATGGCCTACGAGGTCATCGATGAAGTATAGGGTTAGGCTTTTTTAAAAGTTTTTCCATTCACCGGATGAGATAACGTCTGGTACTATGTAAGAATTATCATAATTTAAATGAATATCGTCTGGTTTGTTTGAGTTTACATCAAATTTGATCAATTTCGTTATTTCAGTTGAAATGCAACCAGACAGATGCATGTAGCTTTGTATGGCCGCCTCCCGCACCCGTGTCCATGAACGGATGCGCTGTACGGTCCGAGGGCCAGTGTTGGAGATGCCCTTACTTCCTCACACAATTTCGTTTGTTGTTATGTGTTGAAATTTTAACTATCTACTAACACTCCTTCAACTATTGTCGCCTAGCACCTCGTCATCCACAAAGAATAGACACAATGAGATGGCACTTTAGTTTTAGACTTGGTAAAACTAAAACTGAGTATATGAGATGCGGTTTCAGTACTCCCAAACACGAGGAGGAGGAGAAGGTTAGAGCATCTCCAACAGCTTCCCCAAAATTTATTCCCCTATAAATGCTTATTAGGGTTATCTCGGTGATTTTATTGGGTTTGACAGGTGTGCCAATGTAGCAGTTCCCATATAATGTGTTATTTTTCTGTTTCTCTCTACACTGGTGTATACATGCATAGACAAAATCAGTTTAGCATCAAAATGCCTCAAATATTTTTGTCTCAAAGACAGGCTGTTCATCATAGTTTGAAATATAAAACTTATAAAATTTAAATTTGAATTCAAACTCAAACATAATAATTGGTCCAAATGCATTCAAAGTAAACATGCAGAAGTTGAACGTGCATGTAGCTACCACAAGTGCTCAACAAGGTCGTCAGGAAGTTGTTCATGGCACAAGCGGCCTTCAACCCGTCGATGAACTTGAAGAAATCTCTTGAGTTGATTTTCATTGATGATAGGGTTCACAGAAGTTTTCCAAAAACACAAGTTCTTCTACTACCGCTTCAGCCAAAAACACCAGGGATACAAGCGCGACAAGAGATGCATCTAGAGCCTTCAATTCACCCATACCTTCTTCTTCATTTGATGTGCAGGTTGTGTCAAAGAGGAAGAGTATGCCAAATAGCAGGATGATAGAGTATTTCACTGCAAGTGGAAATTACTATACTATCTTGTTTGTGATGTTGAATTGTTTGAAACAATTTATGTGTGATGTTGGACTCGAGCTTGTTAGTTATGATGTACCGAACTAAGGTGTGTGTATTGTGCAACTTGAGCATGTTTGTAATGATGTAATGACATATGGTTTGGTCTGTGTTCTTGAATTATGTTGCTATGGACATGAAGAACTTGTTATTTGATAGATTTATGTAGTTTTCTATAGTTTGAAATAGTTTGAGCATAGATTAACATTAACTTGTTATTTGATAGCTTTTGTCCAACTATGGTACTATCTTGTTGGTGTATTTGTATAGACTGGGATCATGTTGGTAGTTATAGACTGTGCCCAATTGTCGTAGTTTTTTTTTCAATTTGATATACATAGTACAAATATTACATGTGTGATAAAAAATACACATGTCTGATCACAAGAAGGTTAAAATTGGCCTTGTGATGCTATGTCACTGGTACATAGCTTCACACATAGGTTGATCACAAAGATTGGTTTTATCATGAACATTCATATTCGTCACGAAGATTCATACATTGACTCATTACAAAGAGACCAACATGTGCTAAATGAGAGTTACATGGTCATGGGTACAAGAAACAGAGCCAGCACGCCCTGGCAGCTGGATGGGGAGGGCAACGAGCCTCCCTCCTCACACAACGGATGATTTGCTCGTATGTTCGACTGGATCCACTAGGGATCACACGCTCAAACTCATCGTCGCTGCAGTTCTCCAGGATCCCGTCTGACAGTCGGCACATGTACTCCAAGGGGTAGCCGCCTTATGCTAGTTCCCTTTGCACACTCTACGACGGTATTCTTTGTGCTCGCACCTTGACCGTCCTCGCCTCCACCACCTCCTCCTCTTCCTCTGTCAGCTTACCGAGCCCTGGATCCATCATGTTAGGGTTTTGCATAATGGGGTAGCGGCTGGGGTAAATAGGGAAGTGGATGTACTTGCTCGAAGGGGTGGGGTTTTATTCACAACCGTGGGGTGGCTCACCGATGAAGAGTAGTAGGGTCGCCGCCGACGTCGAACTCAACTGATGGAGAGAGGGAGAACGAGCGAGTGACTATGAACGGACTGAGAGAGTGGGCCGACTCGTGCCGTTTTGACTGGGTCCAATCGGACCGAGTGGATCAGATGACGACCATTAGAGTCCTTTCCGCCCCCCGTGTGCACGTGGCCTGACAGGTGGGTCCGCCTTGTCATAATCCGGGTCAGTTTTGACTATCATTTAGATTTAAAAAATAGTGCGGCTATGTTCGCTATTTCGGCTATGTCAGACATAACATGTAAAAAAGAAAAAAAACTGAATTTTTTACACGGTTCTTAATGAAAGATCCCATGAATGTAGCATCACTGAAACATAACCAAATCTCAGTCAATTGAGATTTGCAAGACCGTTAAAAAAATAAGAAACCAAATTTGTGATTGATATCAGCGACAAGAAAAATTGGTAGTTCTACAGAACCCTAACCTTGAAACCGGTGGTTTTACTCTACTGTTTCGTGTCCCGGGGTTCTCCCACGCAGGGCGATGTCACAGGAGATCGATCGAGGAAGACCGGGGCCTCGTCGCCGTTGAACGCACGGCACGCGCGATCGAGGGGCGTCTGGATCGGCCTCATCTGATATTTCGTGAGTGCCGTGACCGATGACACGCACAACAGTAGCGCAGTTGGACATACGTCCGTCCGCCTCACACGCCTCCTCCGTGGCCTCGCTTTTTGAGTTGTCCGATTTGCCGTCCTACGTATAGCGTCCATGCGTGCATAGCAAGAGTATGGCGCGGGGCCCGTGGAATCTCTACGAGAGCCTGCCTACACCCTACATTCTACTATGGCATATGACGCTTCTCTGTAACGACCAATAATGCTCTTCTTGCTCGATGCCAATATTGCGTTCCGTCCGTTTTCACGGAGTATTTCAAAAGATGCATGGGTAGACTTCCGTGTGAGTAATACATGGTTGTACGTTGCTGTTAGGTAAACTTTATTATTGACTCGCGTCATATTTAAAGGCAAAATGTACGTACGTGTCCCATTTCGGTTTTCCAAAGGACAATATGGATCCCGCAAAAAAAAGGACAATATGGATCGAGCACCACCAAATTGTACAACATGCTAGCTGAACACACTAGTGCAGAACCGGGCTTTAGCGCCGGTTCGTAAGGGCCTTTAGTGCCGGTTCTGCAACCGGCACTAAAGAGTGGAGACTAAAGGCCCCCCTTTACTACCGGTTCGGCACGAACCGGCGCTAAAGTGCCACCACGTGGCACGAGCCAGGCCCGGGTGCTGGTAGACCATTAGTATCGGTTGGTAGCACCAACCGGTACTAAATGTTTGGGGGTTGGTTTAACTTTTATTTTTCCATTAATTTTGTGTTTTCCATTTAATTCTTTTTTGTTTGCTGGTATTTTACGATACTACATATTGTACACGTTATGCATATATATAAATAGATTTTCTCGTAGAACCGATCATATATATATATAATCGAATGTCTCACAACCATCATTAATTATTCACACATACACATGTACATATATACAATTTCTCCTACATGTTGCCTTGGTGCCTTCGGAGCACGATGGCAAGTGGTTCATGGGGCGGTAGCGGGTAATAGTATTCTCCTTTGGGATCTATGACCTGGTCGAGCAAAAATCCCGCTATTTCCTCTTGAAGTGCTCGTATGCGCTCTGTTGGTAGGAGCTGGTCCCGCACCTCTTTGAACTGTTAAGAAGGTGATCAATATGCATGTGTATTAGTTGTGTGACTAGATATCGACAATCATGTAAGATTTATGAATAGTGTTCTGGCAAACGTACCCAGTCCTGTCTATCAGATCTGCTCCTTTCGGACGCCATCATGCGAATGTTCTCGCAAACGTTGTATGCACACATTTCAGTCCCCGGCGCCTGCTTCAGGGCCTTTACGAGAATAGAATTTAATTAGATAATAATTAATCAATCATGTTAATTAATTAATGGTATTGAAACAAGAATTAAAGAGATGGTAGCTAGCTAGCTAGTACTACTTAATTACTTACCTTGTGTCCAGGGGTCACTCCGGTTACTAGGAGCTGGCCCCCCAGGTGCAGAACTTGGTTCTATGCGCATGGGGGGCGTTGGACCCGAAGACAGGCCTGGTTTCGAAGAAGGCAAGTCTAAAAGGAGCAGAACAAAAGTTACTTGACGCAATAGAAACTGCTCGAAAGGGGGTGTTCACGCCCAACAGAGAGATGGCCATCGACCCAAGGTAAGTAATTAAGTAGTAGTAGCTAGCTAGCTACCATCCTTAAACAAGAATTAAAGAGATGGTAGCTAGCTAGCCAGTGTTCTCTTTGCTTCTCAAGTGTTCCCTTGAATTCTGGAGTCTTCCTTTCTGCAACGAGGTAGTTGGCCCATACAGTTTTCTTGTGGGTGTTGAATGCAATTGCCATCTTCTTAAGAGCAGCGTCCTTGACTTTCTGCACATCTGCATCAGTGAAATAATCTGGTAGGGTGAAATTTCCATCAGAGATTCTCAAAGCTTTTGTTTTGCTCTGTCGTCGACCCAAGTAACATCTGGGCGTTTAGTTATTGGCTCTTTCCATTCTTGAATGGAGATCGGGAGTTGGTCCTTCACAAGAACTCCGCACTGACGAACGAACTTGTTCGCAATGTTCTTAGGCGTGAGGGGTTTGCCACTAGCTTTGATGGAATCGATGTTGTACTTTACACCCTCCTTCAACTTTTTGCCCGGGCCGCGCTTTGTCCTGCTGTCTATAGAAGCAGATTTGCTCGATCCGGAGGGCTGAAAGAAGAAAGATCGATTCGTTAATATATCTTCAAATTAAAAAAACATGTGATGATCACTAGATGCCTGCTTATATAAATATACCTCGCCGGTAGTCTTTGTTATTTCAAGATCAACATTGTATTCGTCATCATAATCATTGTCTGCGTCATCATAATCATAATCATTTCATGACTTCATCAGCTCGGTCGTCGAGATCGAATATCTTATCATCACCCTCCCCGGTATTGTTCAGATATTGGGAGCCGTCATTTGCTTCATTCAGATCATCTGGCCTGTTAGGGCTGCGTATGATCTCGAACAGGGCCTCTTCTCCCTCTCTGCCGGTATTGTCCGCCATAGCTTTTATTTAACTAATACATAAGAAATATAAAACAATTTAGTATTCAAATTACAATGCATGGATGCAATCAATAAGGAAAAACTGAATCATATAGTACATAATATGCATCGTCTCGAATAATATATAATCTCGAATACATCGTCTCGAATAATATATAATCTCGAATACATCACTGGCTAGGTAGCTATTAAAGATCGAATACTATAGAAGAATCTAGGCCACTAGCGGTTCCTGGGGCGTGGGCGGTGGACACCCAAAGACAAGGAACCATCACAGGATCATATCTCCAGTCATCTGCCCAAAGAACCTGCCAGGTATTGGAGAACCTGACGTCCATAGCAGCCATGTAGCGATGGACGTGCTCGTCCTCCTCCCTGACACGACGACGCACCACCTCCGGCGGGGCCGGCTCCCTCTGCACCGAATGTGGCCCACACGAACGCCACCAAGGAGATCAGGGTCGACGACGGGACCAGAGGCCGGGTTCCTCACCAAGCGGCGCGCCCCTCCAGGTAGCACCTCCCAGTGCCAGCCCGGCGGAGCCCAATCCCGGACATGGGTCAGCCGGACGTCGTCGCGAACGGGTCGACGGCGAGGATGCGGGCCGGGCATCGTCGAGAACAAATACTATATGCTCGCAAAAAGTAACATTTTTTAAATGATTGGATTGTGATAACTAAAATTCTATATGCAAATTCTAACAATTTGACATTAATCTAATTCATCTAACTAAAACTAATTCTAAAATTTCTAACATTTCTATATATATAACTAACATTTCTATAACATTTCTAATATTTCTATAACTAAAAAACAGAAAAATTGCTAACATTTCTATAACTTAAAAACAGAAAAAAAAATTATAACATTTCTATAACATTTTCTAATATTTCTATAACTAAAAAACAGAAAAATTTCTATAACTAAAAAACTAAAAAACAATGTGTGTGTGTGGACATGGCGGCCGGGGCAGGAGCTCACCAGCGAGGCGAGGCGACGGGGGGCGGCGACGACGGGGATGGGGACGGGGCGGTGACGACGGGGACGGGGACGGGCCGGGCGGGGACCATGGGACGACGGGGACGGGGACGGGGCGGCGACGGGGACGGCCGGGGCGGTGACGACGGGGACGGGGCGGCGACGGGGGGCGGCGGGCGACGGGGCAGAGGAGAAGAAGCAGATGAGAAACTGAATTTTTTGAAGTGTTTTCTTATATAGGAAGGGCCTTTAGTACCGGTTGGAGCGACCAACCGGTACTAAAGGTCAATTTTGGCCAGGCCAAGCGGCGGGAAGCGCCCACCTTTAGTACCGGGTGGTGGCTCCAACCGGTACTAAAGACCCTCCCTTTAATACCGGTTTGAGCCACCACCCGGTACTAAAGGTGGTGCGCTGGCGCAGGTGCGGTGCGTCATGTTTAGTCCCACCTCGCTAGCCGAGGGGCGTCCGCACTGGTTTATAGGCCCCAGTGCAGTAGCTCTCTCGAGCTCCTCTCCAAAGCAGGCCTACTGGGCCTAAATGTTCTGTGCTGCCCTGTGGGCCTACTGGGCCTTTGCGGGCCTGCATCCTGGCCCAACAACAGGTTGGGTTTTTAGTCATATGCAGGCCGCTGTGGCGCAGTAGGCGGGCTTTTTATTTTCTTATTTTTTTGCTTTATTTATTTTTGTTTTATTTATTTTTGAGTTGTTTTTTGCTGTATTTAGAGTTTCTTTGTGAATATTTTTGCTTTAGGTACAAAAAATTACAAACTTTCTATTAGTGCCGGTAGTTTACAAATTTGAATAGTTTACATTTTGAATTATTTGAAATTTGTGTGAATCACTAGTTTGTGAATAACTTAACTTTGAAAATAGATTTTTCAATGATTCTTTTTTATTATGTTTAATATTAGTGTGTTTTATCATTATATTCAATTTGGTAATGCTTAGGTTATTTAAAAAATGAAATGCTTTTGTAACAGATGAGTTTTCGTCCGAAACCCTGATACTTCGAAAGAGATTGTCCATTTTGTACACGAAGTGCATCCAGTTTTTGCGGTAACCCTCTCTACTTTTTTGCACATGCTATGTGGGTGAAATTATGATACCATGCCAACTTTCAACCTTTTCTGAGTTCATTTTAAATGCTTTTTAATTTCAGGGTCATTTAGCTGAAAAAATCAGTAAATGCATGAAAGAATTTGTTTGCACATAAAATTTCTTCGCGTTTCAAATGCCAAAACACATAACTAACCTAACTATTACAGAGATTCCCTCCTGGGTGTGAAACACAGAAGAAAGTGATGATAGTGAAGCCGATCACATCCCAGATCTTTGGGTGTGAAACTTTTTTTCGCGTGTGTCCCTTTGCGCCGTAGCCATGGAAAATCTTCATCATTTAACTGAATGCTCGGGTCAATATTCACTGTGAATGGAGCAATTTCATCAAACTTTTCATAATCTTCTGACATGTCTGTCTTGTCATCCACTCCCATGATATTTCTCTTCCCAGAAAGAACTATGTGGCGCTTTGGCTCATCGTATGATGCTTTCTCTTCCTTATCTTTTCTTTTTCTCGGCTTGGTAGACATATCCTTCACATAGAAAACCTGTGCCACATCATTAGCTAGGATGAATGGTTCGTCTGCATACGCAAGATTGTTGAGATCCACCGTTGTCATTCCATACTGCGGGTCTTCCGTTACCCCGCCTCGTGTCATATTGACCCATTTGCACCGAAACAAAGGGACCTTCAAACCACGTCCATAGTCAAGTTCCCATATCTCCTCCATGTAACCATAATATGTTTCCTTTCCCGTCTTGGTTATTGTATCAAAGCGGACACCACTGTTTTGGTTGGTGCTCTTCTTATCTTGGGCGATCGTGTAAAATGTATTACCATTTATCTCGTACCCTTTGAAAGTCATTATATTCGAAGATGGTAACTGGGACAACGAGTACAGGTCATCTTCAATAGAGGCGTCATGCATGGTACGTGTCTGCAACCAGCCGGCGAAACTCCTGGTTTGTTCACGTGTAATCCAGTCATCAGACCGCTCCGGGTGTTTGGAGCGTAGAAAATTCTTGTGTTCGTCCATATACGGAGCCACCAAGGCGAATTCTGTAGAACTGTGTAGTGTGCTTCAGTGAGAGAATGTCCGTCCATACATATTTTTTGATTCCCTCCTGCCTTTTCCATCCAGTCTGCCCTTATGCCGCGATTCAGGAACACCAATCGGCTTAAGGTCAGGAATAAAGTCAATACAAAACTCAATGACCTCCTCATTTTCATGGCCCTTGGAGATGCTTCCTTCTGGCCTAGCACGGTTATGAACATATTTCTTTAAGACTCCCATGAACCTCTCAAAGGGGAACATATTGTGTAGAAATACAGGACCCAAAATGTTAATCTCTTTGCATAGGTGAACTAGGACGTGCGTCATGATGTTGAAGAAGGATGGTGGGAACACCAACTCAAAACTGACAAGACATTGCACCAAATCATTCTCTAACCTTGGTATGATTTCTGGAACGATTACTTTCTGAGAGATTGCATTGAGGAATGCACATAGCTTCACAATGGCTAATCGAACGTTATCCGGTAGAAGCCCCCTCAATGCAACCGGAAGCAGTTGCGTCATAATCACGTGGCAGTCATGAGACTTTAGGTTCTGGAACTTTTTCTCTGCCATGTTTATTATTCCCTTTATATTCGACGAGAAGCCAGACGGTACCTTAATACTGTGACGCCCCCGATTTGACCGTACACTAATCATGCACGCAAATGTGTACGATCAAGATCAGGGACTCACGGGAAGATATCACAACACAACTCTACAACATAAATAAGTCATACAAGCATCATAATACAAGCCAGTGGCCTCGAGGGCTCGAATACAAGTGCTCGATCATAGACGAGTCAGCGGAAGCAACAATATCTGAGTACAGACATAAGTTAAACAAGTTTGCCTTAAGAAGGCTAGCACAAAAGTAGCAACGATCAAAAAGGCAAGGTGTTGGGGATCGTAGCAGAATTTTAAAATTTTCTACGCATCACCAAGGTCCATCTATGGAGTCTACTAGCAACGAGAGGGAAGGAGTGCATCTACATACCCTTGTAGATCGCGAGCGGAAGCGTTCAAGTGAACGGGGTTGATGGAGTCGTACTCGTCGTCATCCAAATCACCGATGACCGAGCGCCAAACGGACGGCACCTCCACGATCAACACACGTATGGAGCAGCGACGTCTCCTCCTTCTTGATCCAGCAAGGGGGAAGGAGAGGTTGATGGAGATCCAGCAGCACGACGGCGTGGTGGTGGAAGTAGCGGGGATCCCGGCAGGGCTTCGCCAAGCGCAAGCGGGAGGGAGAGGTGTCACGGGAGGGAGAGGGAGGCGCCAGGGGCTAGGGTACAGCAGCCCTCCCTCCCCCCTTTTATATAGGCCCCCTGGGGGGCACCGGCCCTGGGATCCCATCTATGGGGGGGGGGGGGCGGCCAGGGGGGAAACTTCCCCACCAAGTCAGGTGGGGCGCCCCCACCCCCAGGGTTTCCAACCCTAGGCGCAGGGGAAGGCCCATGGGGGGCGCACCAGCCCACTAGGGGCTGGTTCCCCTCCCACTTCAGCCCATGGGGCCCTCCGGGATAGGTGGCCCCACCCGGTGGACCCCCGGGACCCTTCCGGTGGTCCCGGTACAATACCGATAACCCCCGAAACTTTTCCGGTGGCCGAAACTGGACTTCCTATATATAATTCTTCACCTCCAGTCCATTCCGGAACTCCTTGTGACGTCCGGGATCTCATCCGGGGCTCCGAAAAACTTTCGGGTTTTTGCATACTAATATCTCTACAACCCTAGCGTCACCGAACCTTAAGTGTGTAGACCCTACGGGTTCGGGAGACATGCAGACATGACCGAGACGCCTCTCCGGTCAATAACCAACAGCGGGATCTGGATACCCATGTTGGCTCCCACATGTTCCATGATGATCTCATCGGATGAACCACGATGTCGAGGATTCAATCAATCCCGTATACAATTCCCTTTGTCAATCGGTACGTTACTTGCCCGAGATTCGATCGTCGGTATCCCAATACCTTGTTCAATCTCGTTACCGGCAAGTCACTTTACTCGTACCGTAATGCATGATCCCGTGGCTAACTCCTTAGTCACATTGAGCTCATTATGATGATGCATTACCGAGTGGGCCCAGAGATACCTCTCCGTCATACGGAGTGACAAATCCCAGTCTCGATCCGTGCCAACTCAACAGACACTTTCGGAGATACCCGTAGTGCACCTTTATAGTCACCCAGTTACGTTGTGACGTTTGGTACACCCAAAGCACTCCTACGGTATCCGGGAGTTGCACGATCTCATGGTCTAAGGAAATGATACTTGACATTGGAAAAGCTCTAGCAAACGAACTACACGATCTTTTGTGCTATGCTTAGGATTGGGTCTTGTCCATCACATCATTCTCCTAATGATGTGATCCCGTTATCAATGACATCCAATGTCCATAGTCAGGAAACCATGACTATCTGTTGATCAACGAGCTAGTCAACTAGAGGCTTACTAGGGACACGTTGTGGTCTATGTATTCACACATGTATTACGATTTCCGGATAACACAATTATAGCATGAACAATAGACAATTATCATGAACAAGGAAATATAATAATAACCATTTATTATTGCCTCTAGGGCATATTTCCAACAGTCTCCCACTTGCACTAGAGTCAATAATCTAGTTACATTGTGATGAATCGAACACCCATAGAGTTCTGGTGTTGATCATGTTTTGCTCTAGGGAGAGGTTTAGTCAACGGATCTGCTACATTCAGGTCCGTATGTACTTTACAAATATCTATGTCTCCATTTTGAACACTTTCACGAATGGAGTTGAAGCGACGCTTGATATGCCTGGTCTTCCTGTGAAACCTGGGCTCCTTGGCAAGGGCAATAGCTCCAGTGTTGTCACAGAAGAGAGTCATCGGGCCCGACGCATTGGGAATCACCCCTAGGTCGGTAATGAACTCCTTCATCCAGATTGCTTCTTGCGCTGCCTCTGAGGCTGCCATGTACTCCGCTTCACATGTAGATCCCGCCACGACGCTTTGCTTGCAACTGCACCAGCTTACTGCCCCTCCATTCAAAATATACACGTATCCGGTTTGTGACTTCGAGTCATCCAGATCTGTGTCGAAGCTAGCGTCGACGTAACCCTTTACGACGAGCTCTTCGTCACCTCCATAAACGAGAAACATATCCTTAGTCCTCTTCAGGTACTTCAGGATATTCTTGACCGCTGTCCAGTGTTCCATGCCGGGATTACTTTGGTACCTTCCTACCAAACTTACGGCAAGGTTTACATCAGGTCTGGTACACAGCATGGCATACATAATAGACCCTATGGCCGAGGCATAGGGGATGACACTCATCTTTTCTCTATCTTCTGCCGTGGTCGGGCATTGAGCCGTGCTCAATTGCACACCTTGCAATACAGGCAAGAACCCCTTCTTGGACTGATCCATATTGAACTTCTTCAATATCTTGTCAAGGTACGTACTCTGTGAAAGACCAATGAGGCGTCTTGATCTATCTCTATAGATCTTGATGCCTAATATATAAGCAGCTTCTCCAAGGTCCTTCATTGAAAAACACTTATTCAAATAGGCCTTTATACTTTCCAAGAATTCTATATCATTTCCCATCAATAGTATGTCATCCACATATAATAAGAGAAATGCTACAGAGCTCCCACTCACTTTCTTGTAAACACAGGCTTCTCCATAAGTCTGTGTAAACCCAAACGCTTTGATCATCTCATCAAATCGAATGTTCCAACTCCGAGATGCTTGCACCAGCCCATAGATGGAGCGCTGGAGCTTGCATACCTTGTTAGCATTCTTAGGATCGACAAAACCTTCCGGCTGCATCATATACAATTCTTCCTTAAGAAAGCCGTTAAGGAATGCCGTTTTGACGTCCATTTGCCATATCTCATAATCATAGAATGCGGCAATTGCTAACATGATTCGGACGGACTTCAGCTTCGCTACGGGTGAGAAAGTCTCATCGTAGTCAACCCCTTGAACTTGTCGATAACCCTTAGCGACAAGTCGAGCCTTATAGATGGTCACGTTACCATCCGCGTCTGTCTTCTTCTTAAAGATCCATTTATTTTCTATGGCTCGCCGATCATCGGGCAAGTCAGTCAAAGTCCATACTTCGTTTTCATACATGGATCCTATCTCGGATTTCATGGCTTCTAGCCATTTGTCGGAATCCGGGCCCGCCATCGCTTCTTCATAGTTCGAAGGTTCACCGTTGTCTAACAACATGATTTCCAGGACAGGGTTGCCGTACCACTCTGGTGCGGAACGTGTCCTTGTGGACCTACGAAGTTCAGCAGTAACTTGATCCGAAGCTTCATGATCATCATCATTAACTTCCTCCCCAGTCGGTGTAGGCACCACAGGAACATCTTCCCGCGCTGCGCTACTTTCCGGTTCGGAAGGGGTGACTATCACCTCATCAAGTTCCACTTTCCTCCCACTTAATTCTTTCGAGAGAAACTCTTTCTCCAGAAAGGACCCGTTCTTGGCAACAAAGATCTTGCCTTCGGATCTGAGGTAGAAGGTATACCCAATGGTTTCCTTAGGGTATCCTATGAAGACGCATTTTTCCGACTTGGGTTCGAGCTTTTCAGGTTGAAGTTTCTTGACATAAGCATCGCATCCCCAAACTTTTAGAAACGACAGCTTAGGTTTCTTCCCAAACCATAATTCATACGGTGTCGTCTCAACGGATTTCGACGGAGCCCTATTTAAAGTGAATGCGGCAGTCTCTAAAGCATAGCCCCAAAATGAGAGCGGTAGATCGGTAAGAGACATCATAGATCGCACCATATCCAATAGAGTGCGATTACGACGTTCGGACACACCATTTCGCTGAGGTGTTCCAGGCGGCGTGAGTTGTGAAACGATTCCACATTTCCTTAAGTGTGTGCCAAATTCGTGACTTAAATATTCCCCTCCACGATCTGATCGCAGGAACTTTATTTTCCTGTCACGTTGATTCTCAACCTCACTCTGAAATTCCTTGAACTTTTCAAAGGTTTCAGACTTGTGTTTCATTAGGTAGACATACCCATATCTACTTAAATCATCAGTGAGAGTGAGAACATAACGATAGCCACCGCGAGCCTCAACACTCATTGGACCGCACACATCAGTATGTATGATTTCCAATAAGTTGGTTGCTCGCTCCATTGTTCCGGAGAACGGAGTCTTGGTCATCTTACCCATGAGGCATGGTTCGCACGTGTCAAATGATTCGTAATCAAGAGACTCCAAAAGTCCATCTGCATGGAGCTTCTTCATGCGTTTGACACCAATGTGACCAAGGCGGCAGTGCCACAAGTATGTGGGACTATCGTTATCAACTTTACATCTTTTGGTATTCACACTATGAATATGTGTAACATCACGTTCGAGATTCATCAAGAATAAACCATTGACCAGCGGGGCATGACCATAAAACATATCTCTCATATAAATAGAACAACCATTATTCTCGGATTTAAATGAGTAGCCATCTCGAATTAAACGAGATCCAGATACAATGTTCATGCTCAAAGCTGGCACTAAATAACAATTATTGAGGTTTAAAACTAATCCCGTAGGTAAATGCAGAGGTAGCGTGCCGACGGCGATCACATCGACCTTGGAACCATTCCCGACGCGCATCGTCACCTCGTCCTTCGCCAGTCTCCGCTTATTCCGCAGCTCCTGTTTTGAGTTACAAATATGAGCAACCGCACCGGTATCAAATACCCAGGAGCTACTACGAGTACTGGTAAGGTACACATCAATTACATGTATATCACATATACCTTTGGTGTTGCCGGCCTTCTTGTCCGCTAAGTATTTGGGGCAGTTCCGCTTCCAGTGACCACTTCCCTTGCAATAAAAGCACTCAGTCTCAGGCTTGGGTCCATTCCTTGGCTTCTTCCCGGCAACTGGTTTACCGGGCGCGGCAACTCCCTTGCCGTCTTTCTTGAAGTTCTTCTTACCCTTGCCTTTCTTGAACTTAGTGGTTTTATTCACCATCAACACTTGATGTTCCTTTTTGATCTCCACCTCCGCTGATTTCAGCATTGAATATACCTCAGGAATGGTCTTTTCCATCCCCTGCATATTGAAGTTCATCACAAAGCTCTTGTAGCTTGGTGGAAGCGACTGAAGGATTCTGTCAATGACCGCGTCATCCGGGAGATTCACTCCCAGCTGAGACAAGCGGTTGTGTAACCCAGACATTCTGAGTATGTGCTCACTGACAGAACTATTTTCCTCCATTTTACAACTGAAGAACTTGTCGGAGACTTCATATCTCTCGACCCGGGCATGAGCTTGGAAAACCATTTTCAGCTCTTCGAACATCTCATATGCTCCATGTTTCTCAAAACGCTTTTGGAGCCCCGGTTCTAAGCTGTAAAGCATGCCGCACTGAACGAGGGAGTAATCATCAGCACGTGATTGCCAAGCGTTCATAACGTCTTGGTTCTCTGGGATGGGTGCTTCACCTAGCGGTGCTTCTAGGACATAATCTTTCTTGGCAGCTATGAGGATGATCCTCAGGTTCCGGACCCAGTCCGTATAGTTGCTGCCATCATCTTTCAGCTTGGTTTTCTCTAGGAACGCGTTGAAGTTGAGGACAACGTGGGCCATTTGATCTACAAGACATATTGTAAAGATTTTAGACTAAGTTCATGATAATTAAGTTCATCTAATCAAATTATTCAATGAACTCCCACTCAGATAGACATCCCTCTAGTCATCTAAGTGAAACATGATCCGAGTTAACTAGGCCGTGTCCGATCATCACGTGAGACGGACTAGTCAAGATCGGTGAACATCTCCATGTTGATCGTATCTTCTATACGACTCATGCTCGACCTTTCGGTCTTCCGTGTTCCGAGGCCATGTCTGTACATGCTAGGCTCGTCAAGTCAACCTAAGTGTATTGCGTGTGTTCCGAGGCCATGTCTGTACATGCTAGGCTCGTCAACACCCGTTGTATGCGAACGTTAGAATCTATCACACCCGATCATCACGTGGTGCTTCGAAACAACGAACCTTCGCAACGGTGCACAGTTAGGGGGAACACTTTCTTGAAATTATTATAAGGGATCATCTTACTTACTACCGTCGTTCTAAGCAAATAAGATGCAAAACATGATAAACATCACATGTAATCAAATAGTGACATGATATGGCCAATATCATTTTGCTCCTTTGATCTCCATCTTCGGGGCGCCATGATCATCTTCGTCACCGGCATGACACCATGATCTCCATCATCATGATCTCCATCATCGTGTCTTCATGAAGTTGTCACGCCAACGATTACTTCTACTTCTATGGCTAACGCGTTTAGCAATAAAGTAAAGTAATTTACATGGCGTTATTCAATGACACGCAGGTCATACAAAAAATAAAGACAACTCCTATGGCTCCTGCCGGTTGTCATACTCATCGACATGCAAGTCGTGATTCCTATTACAAGAATATGATCAATCTCATACATCACATATATCTCATTCATCACATCCTTTTGGCCATATCACATCACAAGGCACATGCTGCAAAAACAAGTTAGACGTCCTCTAATTGTTGTTGCAAGTTTTTACGTGGCTTCTATAGGTTTCTAGCAAGAACGTTTCTTACCTACGTAAAACCACAACGTGATATGCCAATTTCTATTTACCCTTCATAAGGACCCTTTTCATCGAATCCGTTCCGACTAAAGTGGGAGAGACAGACACCCGCTAGCCACCTGATGCAACTAGTGCATGTCAGTCGGTGGAACCTGTCTCACGTAAGCGTACGTGTAAGGTCGGTCCGGGCCGCTTCATCCCACAATACCGCCGAAACAAGATAAGACTAGTAGTGGCAAGAAAAATTGACAACATCTACGCCCACAACTGCTTTGTGTTCTACTCGTGCATAGTAACTACGCATAGGCCTGGCTCATGATGCCACTGTAGGGGATCGTAGCAGAATTTTAAAATTTTCTACGCATCACCAAGATCCATCTATGGAGTCTACTAGCAACGAGGGGAAGGAGTGCATCTACATACCCTTGTAGATCGCGAGCAGAAGCGTTCAAGTGAACGGGGTTGATGGAGTCGTACTCGTCGTGATCCAAATCACCGATGACCGAGCGTCGAACGGACGGCACCTCCGCGTTCAACACACGTACGGAGCAGCGACGTCTCCTCCTTCTTGATCTAGCAAGGGGGAAGGAGAGGTTGATGGAGATCCAGCAGCACGACGGCGTGGTGGTGGAAGTAGCGGGGATCCCGGCAGGGCTTCGCCAAGCGCAAGCGGGAGGGAGAGGTGTCACGGGAGGGAGAGGGAGGCGCCAGGGGCTAGGGTACAGTAGCCCTCCCTCCCCCCTTTTATATAGGCCCCCCGGGGGGGCTCCGGCCCTGGGATCCCATCTATGGGGGGGCGGCCAAGGGGGGGGGGACTTCCCCCCTAAGTCAGGTGGGGCGCCCCTCACCCCCAGGGTTTCCAACCCTAGGCGCAGGGGGAGGCCCATGGGGGCGCACCAGCCCACTAGGGGCTGGTTCCCCTCCCACTTCAGCCCATGGGGCCCTCCGGGATAGGTGGCCCCACCCGGTGGACCCCCGGGACCCTTCCGGTAGTCCCGGTACAATACCGATAACCCCCGAAACTTTCCCGATGGCCGAAACTGGAATTCCTATAAATAATTCTTCACTTCCGGACCATTCCGGAACTCCTCGTGACGTCCGTAATATCATCCGGGACTCCGGACAACTTTCGGGTTTCCGCATACTAATATCTCTACAACCCTAGCGTCACCGAACCTTAAGTGTGTAGACCCTACGGGTTCGGGAGACATGCAGACATGACCGAGACGCCTCTCCGGTCAATAACCAACAGCGGGATCTGGATACCCATGTTGGCTCCCACATGTTCCACGATGATCTCATCGGATGAACCACGATGTCGAGGATTCAATCAATCCCGTATACAATTCCCTTTGTCAATCGGTATGTTACTTGCCCGAGATTCGATCGTCGGTATCCCAATACCTTGTTCAATCTCGTTACCGGCAAGTCACTTTACTCGTACCGTAATGCATGATCCCGTGGCTAACTCCTTAGTCACATTGAGCTCATTATGATGATGCATTACCGAGTGGGCCCAGAGATACCTCTCCGTCATACGGAGTGACAAATCCCAGTCTCGATCCGTGCCAACTCAACAGACACTTTCGGAGATACCCGTAGTGCACCTTTATAGTCACCCAGTTACGTTGTGACGCTTGGTACACCTAAAGCACTCCTACGGTATCCGGGAGTTGCACGATCTCATGGTCTAAGGAAATGATACTTGACATTGGAAAAGCTCTAGCAAACGAACTACACGATCTTTAGTGCTATGCTTAGGATTGGGTCTTGTCCATCACATCATTCTCCTAATGATGTGATCCCGTTATCAATGACATCCAATGTCCATAGTCAGGAAACCATGACTATCTGCTGATCAACGAGCTAGTCAACTAGAGGCTTACTAGGGACACGTTGTGGTCTATGTATTCACACATGTATTACGATTTCCGGATAACACAATTATAGCATGAACAATAGAAAATTATCATGAACAAGGAAATATAATAATAACCATTTATTATTGCCTCTAGGGCATATTTCCAACACAAGGCCTCCTGCTTGGGACCTCCTAACTACTCCTCGAAGCCGAACTCCATGTAGAATCATCCTCGGGATCTCTAGCTCCTGGACTCCAGCATCTGGTTGTGACAACCAGGTATAGAAAGGGGAAAAGAGGGAGAAAAGCAACCGTGAGTACTCATCCAAAGTACTCGCAAGCAAGGAGCTACACTACATGTGCATGGGTATATGTGTAAAGGGCCATATCGGTGGACTGAACTGCAGAATGCCAGAATAAGAGGGGGATAGCTAATCATGTCGAAGACTACGCTTTTGGCCACCTCCATCTTGCAGCATGTAGAAGAGAGTAGATGGTAAGTTCACCAAGTAGCATCGCATAGCATAATCCTACCCGGCGATCCCCTCCTCGTCGCCCTGTTAGAGAGCGATCACCGGGTTGTATCTGGCACTTGGAAGGGTGTGTTTTATTAAGTATCCAGTTCTAGTTGTCATAAGGTCAAGGTACAACTCCGGGTCGTCCTTTTACCGAGGGACACGGCTATTCGAATAGATAAACTTCCCTGCAGGGGTGCACCACATAACCCAACACGCTCGATCCCATTTGGCCGGACACACTTTTCTGGGTCATGCCCGGCCGCGGAAGATCAACACGTCGCAGCCCCACCTAGGCTCAACAGAGAGGTCAGCACGCCGGTCTAAATCCTATGCGCGCAGGGGTCTGGGCCCATCGCCCATTGCACACCTGCACGTTGCGTACGCGGCCGGAAGCAGACCTAGCCCTAGCAGGCGTTCCAGTCCAATCCGGCGCGCGCCGCTCCGTCGCTGACGTCAAGAAGGCTTCGGCTGATACCACGACGTCGAGTGCCCATAACTGTTCCCGCGTAGTTGGTTAGTGCGTATAGACCAAATGGCCAGACTCAGATCAAATACCAAGATCTCGTTAAGCGTGTTAAGTATCCGCGAACGCCGACCAGGGCCAGGCCCACCTCTCTCCTAGGTGGTCTCAACCTGCCCTGTCGCTCCGCCACAAAGTAACAGTCGGGGGCCGTCAGGAACCCAGGCCCACCTCTACCGGGATGGAGCCACCTGTCCTTTCAGCCCCCTCATCAGAATCACTTGCGGGTACTCAACGAGCTGACCCGACTTTAGTCACCACATGTGTCATGTATATAAAGTATATAGTATATACCCGTGATCACCTCCCTAGTGATCACGGCCCGATAGTATAGCATGGCAGACGGACAAGAATGTAGGGCCACTGATGGAACACTAGCATCCTATACTAAGCAGTAGGATAGCAGGTAAGGGTAACAACTGTAGCAACAAATGACATGCTATGCATCAGAATAGGATTAACCGAAAGCAGTAACATGCTACACTACTCTAATGCAAGCAGTATAGAGAAGGAATAGGCGATATCTAGTGATCAAGGGGGGGGGCTTGCCTGGAAGCTCAGCCGAGAAGGAGGGGTCATCAACATCGTAGTCGAACTGGGGGTCGCTGGCAGTCTCGGGGTCTACCGGAAAGAAGTAACAGAGGGGAACACAATAAATAATAGAGCAATCAAAGCAACACAAGGCATAACATGGCAATACACGGTGCTAGGTGTGCCCTAACGTAGTACTAGGTGATACCGGTGAAGAGGGGAAACATCCGGGAAAGTATCCCCGGTGTTTCGCGTTTTCGGACAGATGAACCGGAGGGGGAAAGTTGTGTGTTTGCTATGCTAGGGATGTGTGGCGGACGAACGGGCTGCGTATCCGGATTCGTGTCGTCGTTCTAAGCAACTTTCATGTAGAAAGTATTTTCATCTGAGCTACGGTTTATTTTATATGATTTTCTAAAGTTTTAAATCATTTTTAGAATTTATTTAATTAATTTAATTCAACATTATCCAGAATAGTGCACGCTGACGTCAGCATGACGTCAGCAGTCAACAGGGGAGTTGACTGGTCAACTGATGTGCGGGTCCCGTTCGTCATTGACTGTTTAGTCTAATTAGGGTTTAACTAATCTAATTACTATTTAATTAAACTAACTAGTTAATTAGATTAACTAAACATGATTAATTAACTTAATTAACTCATTAGTTAATTAGTTATTTATTTATTTATTTATATTATTATAATTCTTTTTTTATAATTCGTTCCAGGGGCGGGCCCCGGCTGTCATTGGGCCAGGGGCTTAACGGGCACTGGGCGATGGATCGGGCACGGGGCGCAGGGCGCAGCGGGTGGGGACGCCTGGACCCGGGCGATCCCGGCTGGCTTAGCCAGTGGCGAGGCCAGGCAAGGGCGTCGGCGAGGTGAACGGGGCCGGCGCGTGGCCCGGCGCCGGCGACCGTGGCCGGAGCCGGGCAGGGCGGCGGGTGGCGCGGTTGGCGGAGCAAGCGCAGAACCCGGGCGAGGGTGAGCAAGCAGGGGACGCGAGCAGCGATGCCGTGCGCGGTGTGCAGCGGCGCTGGGCGCGGTGAGCTGTTGCGGGCGCAGGCGTCGGCGAGGGGACGTGGTGGTCGCCGGGAGGGGAGAGGGCGCGGTGGGCGCCAGAGTAGGCGACGGGCGCGCGCGGGGAGCAAGGGCGTCGAGCGGCGCGGTGTAGACGAGCACGGCGCGGGCGCGCGCGTAGGACGAGCGGCCGGAGCGGCGAGATCCCGCGGTGGTGATGCGGGATAGGCGAGCGGGCGCGTCTGTGGCCGTGCGGGCGCGCGCGTGCACGACGACATGAGGAGCAGATGTGGCAGGGGGAGGAGGAGAGGCCAGGGCCTCACCGGCGGTCGTGGGGTCTAGGCAGTGGGGGTTGAGGAGGACGACGGAGACGACCGGGCGACGGGAAGGCGAGCGGTGATCCGGCGGGGTGGCTCCGGCGAAGTGGCTCCAGTGAGATCCTCGGGCGACGACGGCGGCGGGGAGGTGAACGGCTGTGCCGTCGGCGTCGAACGGCAGGGGCGCGTCCGGCCCTGATCCAGATCGGATCGGGGGAGGGGCGGGGAGTGGCGACGTGGGGGGGGGGAAGTGGTGCATGGGCTAGGGTTTCGGGTAGTGTGGGGTTATGGAGGGGAGTAGGTGGGCTGGCCGGTTGGGCCAGGTGGGTCGGCGAGCTGGGCCATCTGGTCCAGTTGGCCAGGGGGCTTTCTCTCTTTCTTTCTCGTTTTTTTACACTTTTGTTTTGTTTTCTATTTTTATCTTTTTCTTATTTTCTTTTCTGTTTTATTTATTTTAGTTAGCAAAACAGTTTTACAAAAATACAGCCCCTACTCCTAAATTAGCATAATAACATAGGCCACCTACTCCAAAAAGTTTGGTGATTATATAAACTAGATTAACATTTGTTTAGTATTTAAAAGCATTTAAATAATTGTTTTGCTGCTGTTTTTACTTACTATAGTGCAGTTAAATACTTTACAAAAGTGTGGTTTCTTCACCAATATTTAATATGGACTATTTGGCTCACTCCGAACATTTTAGTTTTAATATTTGTAAACTTTTATTATTTGCTTTTATTTAAATTTTGAATTTGTTTCGGTTCTGAACTATCGAGAGTTTATCAACAGTAAACGGGGTGACGTGGCATCGTTAACGTGGGATTACTGTAGCTTAATTATCCGGGCGTCACAATTCTCCTCCACTACAAGAAATCTCGTCCCGAGATTTAAGAGGGGAGTAAGGGGGAAAGTTCTGGTTACGATATTCTAACGGATCTTCTCGAAGAAGTTAATCCTTTGGTTGATGTCTTCAATTCTTTATTCCAATGCATCATGATGAAGTCGTCGTCCTTTCTTCGGGAACTCCATCGTACTTACGAAAGGATAAGGGGGCATTACGGAAAAACGGGCCGCTACAATGTTTGCTTATCTAGTAGATAACATCAGGGAGGGTGGCGGGAGGTAACCCTCGAATTGAAACTTAAGACATTATCGGGAGCAAGTAAGAAGGTGCAAAATAGAAGTTTCAAGCGCATAGACAATCGTTCGTTGCCTGATACGAAATGTGACAGGGGTTCAGAGCAAATGGGAAAGTATTGCGTCTGGTACCAGAATAGATCACTTGGCAGGTGGCCCGTGAATCACATACGAAGTCAAGCTCGAGGAATAACTTCGACAACAGGGTGTATAGGAGAGTCAGGTTTCGATCCTGTGGAACTGTGGGTTATGGGCCCACCATGTGGGTTAAAAGTAGGAAGGGCGGTGACATCTTGCACGATCATGATAGCAAGGCATGTCAGAGGGTAGCCTGTCAGTTATATGTCAGCAACATCGTCGGTACCAAGGGCGAGGGACGAAGAGAACCATTTTCCTGCTCGTTGAAACGAGGCGGACCAATAGGCAAAGTTCTCGTCCATCGGTGGCTACCGGAATGTCACCAACAATAGTAACAGGGTCTTACTGACAGAGTTGTACACCGAGGTGTTTGCACAAGCAGGGAATTAATACTGCTTAGATCATAATGATCACCAGAAACGTTAAACCAACCAATGGAAAGGAAAATATGATTATCAGATTAAACAGAACAATGGAAAGGAAAATGTGTTTAAACACATATTTCAGGGGTATATCCTTCCCAAGGACAATGGTTAGAAGAGAACCATTTAGGTTAGGGAAGAGGAAGTTCATGACATTACCCAAACAACGGTGTTTGAATAATTGATAACAAAATTTAGCATTGTGCTTCAAATGTTTTTATTGAAGATCGGAGTACCACAGACATGCTTCAAGATAGCATTGACATGGTCATTAGGTAAGATCAGGCTATGGATACACAAAGGATCCATCAGGAACAACTTATAGAGTAAGTCTTACAATTTCCTCATGGAAGAATAGCTAACCTTGCTAAAAAGGAAAACTTATAACAATAGGTCCTCCGGCCAGGTGTGTTAGGCATGACATCACCTTACCGGGTCATAAATAGACCAATGTTATAACTCTTGGAAATATGTTCCAACCATCATATCTGACCGAGATTCAGATCTGATTGGTGTCAGGATAACTCAGACTCAGGATGCCTGAGAAGAAAGGTGCAACACAAATTGTCGAAACGACATCGAAGATTCTCGGGAGATGAACTATGGAAGCGAGTTCCGAACAAGGGTTCATCATTAAATCAAGGAGAGGTGAGGAGGTGACTGATTGACTCAGCGACAATCCATTGAGATTTCCAAAAGATGGATTTCCACAACTATGTGAACAAGGAGATAACATTAGCTAGATCGAATGACTTAATGATGTATGCTCGAGGAAAACATACACAGTTAAACATTGGTTGAAATGTGCACCCGAAATATGGGCTAGGTAGCACGATCAATGTTCGAATGATGATTCATTAAGCCATAGACGTAGAATGAAACTATAGACCAATAACTTCAAAGCAATAGGGTTGCTAGAAGTTTAGAATTTACACATCACAGACCATTTGTCGGTATTTCGTTTAGAAACAACACGGGGACCAAGAAAGAATGGTGATGGTGAGAAGTATCACTGTACCAAGAATTCTTAAGAGGTGGAGTAATGCTCACGACATTCTTGACATCAAAGATGGTAATACTCCACGGTAGAACATAACATAAGTTGGATAGCAGGGAAATCAAGATACAACACAAAATATGAACAAGTTTGTGTTGGGGGGAGGCAAGAATGTTGTCGATGATAACACAATTCATCGAGGGGCAAGGATGGTATTTCTCATCCTGAATTTCGACACACAACTTGGAAGAAGTCAAATTGTTGACAATGATCACGACAAATTTGTCGAGAGGTTTTCAAGAAGATGTAATTGATCGACGATGACATCAAGTCAAAGGAATGATGAAAGCGAAAGGTTATTGGAACCACGGGTAGGACACAAACTCGAAATCAAGTTTGCTGTTCAAGGAGAAGTGATATGACGAGGAAGATCGACGCAAGATTAGCTCACTGTCGAAATTTGTGCGCTGGGAAGGTCCAGGTAGCACAGTTAAAATCGGCACGATAATGACATAGCCGAGCAGGCTAGGAATGACTTGAAGGATTATTAAACTCGTAAGCAACAAAAATTACTTAGAGTTATTGAATCGGAGTGCGGAATTGATTCACTTATCGGTGTCCTTGAGGGGTTCTAACAACTCAGAACCCGTTGGAAAAATGGAATCGGCAAGAATATTAGTTGATGAAGAACTCATAAGAAGTTAAGTAGTTCCTTGGCATTCTCGAGATACCAGGGGGGTAATACTCGACGACAGACCAAAGTAGAGGTTGGACGGGGGTATTGCTCTGCAGAGGACAAGTGCTTAAACTTGCACGAGAAATGGTATTTAAAGGAGAACATGGTCGGAACCACGATTGCAAAAGGATCAATACACAGATACTAGACGATATCATATCAAGGAAATAGTTATTATTACAAGAAGCTTCTATGATAGGATCTACATCGTGTCCATGGGCATGAACACAAAGTTCAAGGTCGACTCCCACTTCTCCAATGCATAACCTTTCATTCACTTCTCGCATTCAATGAAGTTGTATGGTAGAAAATTATCTGGTAAAATACCAGAAGGGTATGACTTGTGAAAACCTTCGGGTTCATACGGTTTTTAGGGAAGGTATAGGTTCAATCCATCGGGGCATCTTAGGAACATATACCTCAAACTTCAAGAGTAAAATCACCAGCTCAAAAGTTGAGTATGGTTATCAAGCAGAGGATACAAATTACCAAAGGCATTATATATCCATGGAAATGATCACAAGGTTATTGAATATGAAGGACACTGTCGGATAATAACCCAACAAGGGGTCTTGTGGTCTACAACAGAGCTGATGCGAGTATCAGTACTCTATCAGAGGAAGAAGGAACGAAAGGGCATCGGACTATAAAAACAACTGAGTAATTCAAAGCTCAAATTCAAAGGAATTATCATTTCCAAATCAAGGGATCAGAAGCCAATGGTCTGATTAAGAATGGATAAGTTGAATAGACTTAGGGGTACAATCGACGGCAATTTGATTGGTCGATAACCAGTTCACGTTTCAAATGACGTCTGAGCCGGAAGGATGAATTCTAGGCTCTGATTGAGGATTGCGAGCATTCGCAACAAATTGAATCAACGGACTCAAAATGATAATGACAAGGGATGCCAATAAGATTACGGGACTTATGGGATTAAACATAATGCAAGCAAGTAAGAATTTCAAGAGCAATATGCTACTCAGGATTTTCAGAAGTTCAAATAGTTTTTTGAAGACTTTTGTGAAATACATGAATAACTGGGAAAGAGCGGATACTCGATAAGTGCGAGGAATTATCCGTAAGGGTATTCATGAGGCAAGAACTGTAAAGCAGTATGCTCAAAGGATTCTTGGAACAACGGAGAGCGGTTCGGGGCATCTTGTATTAACAAGATCAACTTGGAATAAAATTAAGAACGACGGGTGTAAGTATTTATCCATAGGGATAAATCAGTGGTAGGGAATTGCAAAAGCAACGAGCACAAAGTCTCCAGAACATCGGAGAGTATCTTCAAAATCCTTCGGTGCACCAAGCAATCATCTGGAGTGAGGGCCTCTCCGGGAGGAAGTAGTTATGAGAACCTAGAGTCAGAGTTAGTAAAATCATTTCACCCGAATAGAAGAGAGGTCAGAGTCCCAGAGTATAGGTCGAGGAATAAAAGATCCTAATACCACCCAATGGCGACGTGGGCCCGTAAGGCACACAACCATGTTAGTAAAAGTTTTGTAATGTCTAGACTCGACTTCGGCCAAGGAGTGTGGAAGGGGGGTTCCTACAGGCAGTCGGCTCTGATACCAATTTGTGACGCCCCCGATTTGACCATACACTAATCATGCATGCAAATGTGTACGATCAAGATCAGGGACTCACGGGAAGATATCACAACACAACTCTACAACATAAATAAGTCATACAAGCATCATAATAGAAGCCAGGGGCCTCGAGGGCTCGAATACAAGTGCTCGATCATAGACGAGTCAGCGGAAGCAACAATATCTGAGTACAGACATAAGTTAAACAAGTTTGCCTTAAGAAGGCTAGCACAAAAGTAGCAACGATCGAAAAGGCAAGGCCTCCTGCCTGGGACCTCCTAACTACTCCTCGAAGCCGAACTCCATGTAGAATCATCCTCGGGATCTCTAGCTCCTGGACTCCAGCATCTGGTTGCGACAACCAGGTATAGAAAGGGGAAAAGAGGGAGAAAAGCAACCGTGAGTACTCATCCAAAGTACTCGCAAGCAAGGAGCTACACTACATATGCATGGGTATATGTGTAAAGGGCCATATCGGTGGACTGAACTGCAGAATGCCAGAATAAGAGGGGGATAGCTAATCCTGTCGAAGACTACGCTTCTGGCCACCTCCATCTTGCAGCATGTAGAAGAGAGTAGATGGTAAGTTCACCAAGTAGCATCGCATAGCATAATCCTACCCGGCGATCCCCTCCTCGTCGCCCTGTTAGAGAGCGATCACCGGGTTGTATCTGGCACTTGGAAGGGTGTGTTTTATTAAGTATCCAGTTCTAGTTGTCATAAGGTCAAGGTACAACTCCGGGTCGTCCTTTTACCGAGGGACACGGCTATTCGAATAGATAAACTTCCCTGCAGGGGTGCACCACATAACCCAACACGCTCGATCCCATTTGGCCGGACACACTTTTCTGGGTCATGCCCGGCCGCGGAAGATCAACACGTCGCAGCCCCACCTAGGCTCAACAGAGAGGTCAGCACGCCGGTCTAAATCCTATGCGCGCAGGGGTCTGGGCCCATCGCCCATTGCACACCTGCACGTTGCGTACGCGGCCGGAAGCAGACCTAGCCTAGCAGGCGTTCCAGTCCAATCCGGCGCGCGCCGCTCCGTCGCTGACGTCAAGAAGAGCTTCGGCTGATACCACGACGTCGAGTGCCCATAACTGTTCCCGCGTAGTTGGTTAGTGCGTATAGACCAAATGGCCAGACTCAGATCAAATACCAAGATCTCGTTAAGCGTGTTAAGTATCCGCGAACGCCGACCAGGGCCAGGCCCACCTCTCTCCTAGGTGGTCTCAACCTGCCCTGTCGCTCCGCCACAAAGTAACAGTCGGGGGCCGTCAGGAACCCAGGCCCACCTCTACCGGGATGGAGCCACCTGTCCTTTCAGCCCCCTCATCAGAATCACTTGCGGGTACTCAACGAGCTGACCCGACTTTAGTCACCACATGTGTCATGTATATAAAGTATATAGTATATACCCGTGATCACCTCCCTAGTGATCACGGCCCGATAGTATAGCATGGCAGACGGACAAGAATGTAGGGCCACTAATGGAACACTAGCATCCTATACTAAGCAGTAGGATAGTAGGTAAGGGTAACAACTGTAGCAACAAATGACAGGCTATGCATCAGAATAGGATTAACCGAAAGCAGTAACATGCTACACTACTCTAATGCAAGCAATATAGAGAAGGAATAGGCGATATCTGGTGATCAAGGGGGGGCTTGCCTGGAAGCTCAGCCGAGAAGGAGGGGTCATCAACATCGTAGTCGAACTGGGGGTCGCCGGCAGTCTCGGGGTCTACCGGAAAGAAGTAACGGAGGGGGAACACAATAAATAATAGAGAAATCAAAGCAACACAAGGCATAACATGGCAATACGTGGTGCTAGGTGTGCCCTAACGCAGTACTAGGTGATACCGGCGAAGAGGGGAAACATCCGGGAAAGTATTCCCGGTGTTTCGCGTTTTCGGACAGATGAACCGGAGGGGGAAAGTTGTGTGTTTGCTATGCTAGGGATGTGTGGCGGACGAACGGGCTGCGTATCCGGATTCGTCTCGTAGTTCTGAGCAACTTTCATGTAGAAAGTATTTTCATCCGAGCTACGGTTTATTTTATATGATTTTCCAAAGTTTTAAATCATTTTTAGAATTTATTTAATTAATTTAATTCAACATTATCCAGAATAGTGCACGTTGACGTCAGCATGACGTCAGCAGTCAACAGGGGAGTTGACTAGTCAACTGACGTGTGGGTCCCGTTCGTCATTGACTGTTTAGTCTAATTAGGGTTTAACTTATCTAATTACTATTTAATTAAACTAACTAGTTAATTAGATTAATTAAACATGATTAATTAACTTAAGTAATTCATTAGTTAATTAGTTATTTATTTATATTTTTATAATTCTTTTTTAATAATTCGTTCCAGGGGTGGGCCCCGGCTGTCATTGGGCCAGGGGCTTAACGGGCACTGGGCGATGGATCGAGCACGGGGCGCAGGGCGTAGCGGGCGGGGACGCCTGGACCCGGGCGATCCCGGCTGGCTTAGCCAGTGGCGAGGCCAGGCAAGGGCGTCGGCGAGGTGAACGGGGCCGGCGCGTGGCCCGGCGCCGGTGACCGTGGCCGGATCCGGGCGGGGCGGCGGGTGGCGCGGTTGGCGAAGGAAGCGCAGAACCCGGGCGAGGGTGAGCAAGCAGGGGACGCGAGCAGCGATGCCGTACGCGGTGTGCAGCGGCGCTGGGCGCGGTGAGCTGTTGCGGGCGCAGGCGTCGGCGAGGGGACGTGGTGGTCGCCGGGGAGGGGAGAGGGCGCGGTGGGCGCCGGAGTAGGCGACGGGCGCGCGCGGGGAGCAAGGGCGTCGAGCGGCGCGGTGTAGACGAGCACGGCGCGGGCGCGCGCGTAGGACGAGCGGCCGGAGCGGCGAGATCTGCGGTGGTGATGCGGGATAGGCGAGCGGGCGCGTCTGTGGCCGTGCGGGCGCGCGTGTGCACGACGGCATGAGGAGCAGATGTGGCAGGGGGAGGAGGAGAGGCCAGGGCCTCACCGGCGGTCGTGGGGTCTAGGCAGTGGGGGTTGAGGAGGACGACGGGAAGGCGAGCGGTGATCCGGCGGGGTGGCTCCAGCGAGGTGGCTCCAGTGAGATCCTCGGGCGACGACGGCGCGGGGAGGCGAATGGCTGTGCCGTCGGCGTCGAACGACAGGGGCGCGTCGGGCCCCGATCCAGATCGGATCAGGGGAGGGGCGGGGAGTGGCGACATGGGGAGAAGTGGTGCGTGGGCTAGGGTTTCGGGTAGTGGGGGGTTATGGAGGGGAGTAGGTGGGCTGGCCGGTTGGGCCAGGTGGGTCAGCCAGCTAGGCCGTCTGGTCCTGTTGTCCAGGGGGCTTTCTCTCTTTCTTTCTCTTTTTTTTCACACTTTTGTTTTGTTTTCTATTTTTATCTTTTTCTTATTTTCTTTTCTGTTTTATTTATTTTAGTTAGCAAAACAGTTTTACAAAAATACAACCCCTACTCCTAAATTAGCATAATAACATAGGCCACCTACTGCAAAAAGTTTGGTGATTATATAAACTAGATTAACATTTGTTTAGTATTTAAAAGCATTTAAATAATTGTTTTGCTGCTGTTTTTACTTACTATAGTGCAGTTAAATACTGACTTTGGCTCACTCCGAACATTTAATATTGACTATTTGGCTATTTGGTTTCTTCACCAATATTTAATATTGACTATTTGGCTCACTCCGAACATTTTAGTTTTAATATTTGTAAACTTTTATTATTTGCTTTTATTTAAATTTTGAATTTGTTTCGGTTCTGAACTATCGAGAGTTTATCAACAGTAAACGGGGTGACGTGGCATCGTTAACGTGGGATTACTGTAGCTTAATTATCCGGGCGTCACAAATACTGAGCAGGCATTCAAAGAAGATTTCCTTCTCTTCTTTGGTAAGAGCGTAGCTGGCATGACCCTGATGTATGCCGTCTTTTCCATGCATACGTTGCTGGTCCTCCCGTGGCTCAGGTGTACCTTTTGTCTTCCCATACACACCCAAGAAGCCAAGCAGGGTCACGCAAAGATTCTTCGTCACGTGCATCACGTCGATTATAGAGCGGACCTCTAGGTCTTTCCAATAGGGCAGGTCCCAAAATATAGATTTGTTCTTCCACATGGGTGCGCGTCCGTCAGCGTCATTAGGAACAGGTTGTCCGCCAGGACCCTTTCCAAAGACTACCTTCAAATCCTTGACCATATCATGTACATCAGCACCAGTACGGTGGCGTGGCTTCGTCCGGTGATCCGCCTCACCTTTGAAATGCTTGCCTTTCTTTCTTACGGGATGCCTGCTCGGAAGAAATCGACGATGTCCCAGGTACACATTCTTCCTACAATTGTCCAAATATATACTATCGGTATCATCCAAACAGTGCGTGCATGCGTGGTATCCCTTGTTTGTCTGTCCTGAAAGGTTACTGAGAGCAGGCCAATCATTGATGGTCACGAACAGCAAGGCCTTTAGGTCAAATTCTTCCCGCATGTGCTCATCTCACGCATATACACCTGTTCCATTCCACAACTGTAACAGTTCTTCAACTAATGGCCTTAGGTACACATCAATGTCGTTGCCAGGTTGCTTAGGGCCTTGGATGAGCACTAGCATCATAATGAACTTCCGCTTCATGCACAACCAAGGAGGAAGGTTATAAAACATAGAGTCACAGGGCAGGTGCTATGGTCGCTGCTCTGCTCCCCAAAAGGATTAATGCCATCTGCGCTTAGACCAAACCATACGTTCCTTGCGTCATCTACAAACTCCTTCCCGTACTTTCTTTCGATTTTTCTCCACTGCGACCCGTCAGCGGGTACTCTCAACTTTCCGTCTTTCTTACGGTCTTCTCTGTGCCATCGCATCGCCTTGGCATGCTCTTTGTTTTGGAACAAACGTTTCAACCGTGGTATTATAGAAGCATACCACATCACCTTGGCAGGAATCTTCTTCCTGGGGCGCTCGCCCTCGACATCACCAGGGTCATCGCGCCTGATCTTATAGCGCAATGCACCGCATACCGGGCAAGCGTTCAAATCCTCGTACTCACCGCGGTAGAGGATGCAGTCATTAGGGCATGCATGTATCTTCTGCACCTCTAACCCTAGAGGGCAGACAACCTTCTTTGCTTCGTACGTACTCTCGGGTAATTGGTTGTCCTTTGGAAGCATATTCTTTATCACTACCAGCAACTTTCCAAATCCCTTGTCAGATACACCATTCTCTGCCTTCCATTGCAGCAATTCCAGTGTGGTGCCCAACTTTTTCTTGTCAACTTCGCAATTCGGGTACAACAATTTCTTGTGATCCTCTAACATGCGCTGCGACTTCTTCTCCAAATCACTTGCGCAGTTTCTCTTTGCATCGGCAATGGCCCGACCTAGATCATCAGCGGGCTCATCTGATGCCTCTTCTTCAGCTTCTTCCCGCATTGCCGGCTCAGCTTCTTCCCCCATTGTTGTATCATCGTATTCAGGGAACCCATGACCAGGATAGTTGTCGTCGTCCTCTTCTTCTTCATTGTCTTCCATCATAACCCCTCTTTCTCCGTGCTTGGTCCAAACATTATAGTGGGGCATGAAACCGGACTTAAACAGATGGACGTGAATGGTTCTTGACGTAGAGTAATTGTGATCATTCTTACAGACTAAACATGGACAAGGCATAAAACCATCCGCCCGCTTGTTTGCCTCAACCGCAAGCAGAAAAGTTTGCACGCCATTAATGAACCCGGGAGAGCATCGGTCATCGTACATCCATTGTCGTCTCATCTTCATTACACAACACCGAAAAGACCAAATTAATACAAATTCATACATAAAGTTCATACAAGACTTAAATGCAACAAACAAATAACTCTCTAACTAAAGAATTTAAATGCAACAACAAATGCGATCAAGATCGCAACTAAGGTAACAATTGATCCAACAGCATAATGATACCAAGCCTCACTATCAATGACATATTTTCTAATCTTTCTAATCTTCAAGCACATTTTCTCCATCTTGATCTTGTGATCATCGACGACATCGGCAACATGCAACTCCAATTCCATCTTCTCCCCCTCAATTCTTTTCAATTTTTCTTCAAATACTCATTTTCTCTTTCAACTAAATTTAACCTCTCGACAATAGGGTCGGTTGGAATTTCCGGTTCACAAACCTCCTAGACAAAAATATCTATGTCAACTTGATGGGCATAATTTTTCATAAACACGAAATGCAACAACTAGTTTTAAAAGAGAATATACCACATCCGAATCATAACAAGGACGAGGGCCGACGGGGACGGATATCAAAACCATGGCACTATGTATAACAAACAACGTACGGGTAAGATAATTATACGAGTAACTATATATCCAAATCACACAAACATCAATTTGGTAATGTAAAACATTCATGAACAAGAGGCTCACCACAAGGTGGTGCCGGCGACGGAACGGTGCGGGCGATCGACTGTGGTTACGACGGAGATTTAGAAGGCACTAAGTAAACCACACCTACATACGCAAACTAAGTGTTATTTTTAACATCAAATTGCATATAAATCAAATACTAGCACATATATTTCCTCCCAAATTACTAAGCTCATAAATTAATCACTATACAAAGCATTGCAAGAGCTAATCTAGCAATGAGAGATGAAAGGACAAAGTTGCTAACCTTTGTGATCATTTGAATGAATGGAGGCCTTCAAATCTTGACAAATTTTGGGCAAAATGTGTGATGAGCTTGAGAGGAAGAAGGGAAGAACAGAGAGGAGGGGGGAAAGGGGAAGAACAGAGCGAGCTCGAGTGGAGGAAGGGTTTATGTAGGACGACCTTTAGTACCGACAACATCCTGCCACCACTCACTTTAGTACCGGTCCGTGGCACGAACCGATGCTAAAGGTCGGCCACGAACCGGTACTAATGAAAGCGGCCGGCTAGCCGTTGAAACCGGCACTAATGCACACATTAGTGCCGGCTCAAAAGTAAACCGGCACTAATGCACACATTTGATTCTTTTTCTACTAGTGAGAGCTGAAGGACCAACACAATCAAAGAGTTCACAAACAACACCATAACTCCGCAGGCCAACATGCATGGCTGCCTCGTTTTAACTGTCGTCAACAGCGGTCTAAAATAACAGTTTGAACAGTCAACACTGGTCACCAGGATCGATCCGCCAGAAAAGCCTTGCCGGCCGGTCCACCACAAATTGCACACCAGTGGAGTAGCACTAGTAAATTGGCGTAGTAATTCTTCTTCTTGTATTACTAGTACTGGCCAGTACTGACTGCGGCGCTACAAGGCCAGTTGGCAGCAGCATCTCCACCTGCACTGCCATTACCTCGGCAGCTAAGTTTGGAGCATACAAATTGCCGAGCGACAGGAACACTACCACAATAAGCATTCGCCTCCTACTTTACCACGCCACCACCACCTCCCTCACTCAGTCTCAGTCTGCCCAGCGAGAGCCAAGACGAGACAGCAGCACTACAAAACACAACGTCAGCTAGCTGCCGGCCGACTCATGCCGGAGAAGCCTCCGCCGCTCGGGCGCCGTCCGACGGCCTCGGCGAGCTGGGTCCGGTCCCTTCACTGCAAGTCCATGGCGGCCGATGACGTCGCTGCCAATGTCGCGGCACTGCCAAAGAAGTCGCACCTCCTCCTCCCGTCGAGCTGCGCCAGCTCCGGCGACGCCCAAGGGGACGTCTCCTCGTGCAAGCCCAAGCTCAAATCGAGCTCGAAGACTAGTTCGGGGACCAAGAAGCCCAAGGCGGCGAAGCCGACGTCCGTGCCGCCGTCGCCTCCTCCCGGCCCGCTCGGCCCGCTGCCGGCGCTGACCGAGCTCCCGGCGGGGCACTCCTCGCGGCAGGTGGTCGAGATCATCTTCCTCTCGTCGTGGTCTCCTCTCCCGCCGGCGCCGGCCGCTGCTGCCGGTGGCGCGTTCGCGGGGGAGGTGGAGATGCTGTTCCGCGTCCACAACCAGGCGCGCGCCGTGGCGCGCTTCGAGGACTACCGCGCCGCCGTGCGCGCCCGGGCCGGGGGCGCCTCCCGCAGCGCCGCCGACGGCAACGAGATGATGCGCTTCTCCCCGGCCCCGCCGCACGGGAGCTCCTCCTCGGACAGCGCGTCCCTGCGCGTCGTCCGGACCTTCGACGGCAGCGGCGGCGCGCACGCCAGCGGGCGCGGGCCGGAGACCGGCCGGCGGGCCATGTTCCTGTGCAGGGTGATCGCCGGGCGGGTGGCGGAGGGGCCATGCTCCGAGGCCGCCGGCAAGGAGTACGACTCCGTCCGCGGCGGCAAGGGCGAGCTGGTGGTGTTCGATCGGCGGGCGGTGCTCCCATGCTTCCTCATCATCTACAAGCTGTAAATAAACAATGCCCAGTCCAGTAACCTCTGCCGCTAATATTGATTTTGGCACTCACTCCCGTGTTAACCATCAACTGCATGCATGTAATAGTTTTTGGTAAATCCCCGTCGACCCGATCACACACCCAGTCGGAGCGGTTAGCGGGTTAAGGCATGTACAGTCGCCGTACCACCCTGCACTTGGTGCACCTGTAGTGCTGTACTGTGCAAGTGTGTCTATGCTCGCCTTGCGTCCGGGCGCGGGTACGTGCAGCGGGCCACTGTGGCAGTCGCACTGTGGTTGGTTTATTATTCCCGGGAGTTGTCGTGTTCGATGGGGAGGGGGAGGCTTTTGAGGCTTTCGTCTTGAGGTAAGACAAAGGGAATGGAACGGCCGGCGTCGCATCGCATCGTATCAGTGTCATCAGAGGAGAGCGCGTGCCTGGGAATGGGACGCCGTGCCGCTGAGCGGGGAAGGGGATGGACCGATGCACGGCTGATCGGCCTGTGAGTATGAGCCGGGCCAGGCGCGTTAAAGAGGAGGAGGCGTTTGCGTTTGGCACTGCTCGTCTTGTCTTCAATTCAGGCGTCTCTGTTCGCCACGTGATGTCTCTACTCGCTCCTGCCTGCAGCTGCATGCGTGAATGCATGGATGGAGCAGCGGCCTACGGCTTTTCAGGTCTTGGTCACGGTAAAGGGTGCGCGGGCTTGTGTCGTTTGCGAGGAGCAACCGTACTGTCTGTGTTTGCAACGAAATTGCACAATATGCCTCAAAATCCATGCGGATTTAATGGTTTTTTATATAAAAAACCAGTCCTAAGTCTCAGTCGACTGAGACTTCGTCGATGCTATATCAGTGAAATCTTACATTAAGATCTATACAAAATTTTCTTTTCAATTTTTTTCTCTCTAACATGTTATGTCACTTGACTGATACTTGGTAAATCTCAGTCGACGGTGACCTAGCCACATCCATAAAAAATTGATGAATTGCAATCCTTAGAGCATCTTCAATAGTTGATTAAAAAACTATCTGTAAAAGTCGTTCTACGCGTTGTCTATATAACTTAGGAAAAGTTGTCTTATGACTACTTTTATTAGTTTCCGTAAACTTGTTTTGTAATTTTCTTTCTTATTATCCATTAAACAAGCATACAAATGATACATCATAATAATTCAAACAATATTATATCAAAGACACATACTTGATAACAATTCCAAATCCACAATGGGGAGGAGAGCGTGGTGGCATGGGGCGGCTGGTGCAGTGAGGCGGGGCATGCGAGACGTGGCGGCATGGGAAGGCCTAGACACGGCGCGGGGGGAGCGGCGGTTGTGCGAGGGTATCCTCACGTGACATTTCAGGTGGGTTCAGCCTGCCAAATTATAGGGGAAAAGATGTTGGACGGCTATTTTCTACCTCAACTTTCCCTAAATGATACTTTTTTATGGATAGGGGAGCTACTGAAGATGCTTTTATAAATATCTTCTAGGGAAACACTTCTATTCAATCGAGGAATCTTACGTCAAACATCGACCGCGTCGCGCGTCTGCCATATGACCTACTGGCCCACACACTTCGCCTTATGCTATACCCATCTCCATACGAGAAATCACAACCTCTTTTCCTTCTCCCCATCGTCAACATTGAAGAAAACTAGACCATCGAATACTCTCCTCTCCCTTATCCTCTCGTAAACCGCTCCTCCAACGAGCTCAGGAGGCGCCCATACGTTGCTGCAAGGCCGAGGCGCGGCGCTGCAACCCGCTCCATACGTTGTTGCAAGGGGAGAGAGGGGCGGTGGAAGCAGTCGGGGGGAGGGGGGCACCAACCTGCAATTCTGTGACGGAAGACGTTGATGCCATGAGCTCGTCTGCATTTTCTATAACCCCCCCCCCCCTCTAATCAAGAGAGGATAAATCACATGACACAGACGCACGAGGGCGTGAACATGATGCTCGGAGCAGAAAGACATGGGATGCTCAGGTCAAGACAAGAAAAAACACAGCTAACCCCCCTAATCCGGCCTCTAGCCATAGAGGGCGAGGAGGCGGGACACAAGAACTCAGACCGCGTCGCACCTCACGAGAACGTCCGCCCCGCATCCACTGCTCCAGGCTCGATCGTCGGATCAACGTACCCCACCAATGCGCTGGGAGGTCGGGAAGTGGGCAGGAGGACCCAGCCTAGACAGAGCCAGAAGACATGGGAGAAGCACCGCGGAAGTCGTACATAGCGCCCTGAAAACCACGCCTTGAGCGGCAGTCCGAACCAACATGAGGTCCAACATCTCCAAAAACGAAAACCGGGGACACCGCGAGCCAACAAGACAGTGCCTTCAAGAAGGAGGACGACGCCGTGGTGCCGCCACCGTCCGATCCGAGGAATCAGACCTAGGGTTTCCCCCGGTGCTCGAAGAGGGGCACAGAAAGAGGCCATAGGAGCGCCTCCAAGGAGGGAACGGAGTTCGCAAGCATCGCCGTTGCCAGCATCGACAAGCCAAGCGAGGATTGTGCCCCGGCCCGAATCTGAGCAATTCCATAGCCGCGGGATCATGTAATATTAATTAATAGAAACACTGAGGAACCAGATTTGCAAGACACATGGACAGTATAATCAGAGACGAACATGGAAGCTCATCTTCTCGAAGTTGTGTACTGCACATCCGCACTATCCCAATATACACACGATCTTTGAATACGGACAGACCTGTCAGACCCGTATTCTGCCAAGATCAATCATCTTCAGAACGATAGTA
This sequence comes from Triticum aestivum, assembly GCF_018294505.1. NCBI lineage: Eukaryota > Viridiplantae > Streptophyta > Magnoliopsida > Poales > Poaceae > Triticum > Triticum aestivum. Next base: position 344,607,862 of record NC_057811.1, read on the forward strand.
TGGAACACAACACATCATCTTCGTTCGATTTAAATATCGCCCAGGCGGCGATTGAACGGTGATCACTCGTATAAAATTCCCCTTTTCATTTTCTGTTCGAGGGAACAATGAGTGTACGTATACTCCGCGTGCTTATTGCTCTACTACCTTTGGCGCCTTTCTTTCACTACCAGCTTCTCGTTTTTCCACGATCTGGAAAACATACAATATGCCAGTTCTGCGTCTGGTTTCTTGCTTCATGCATGCTACTGATTGCATCTTATCTGTACTTTCGACATCATCACCAGCGTAGCTTTCTCGCATACTTGCGGCCATGCACCAATAGCTTTTTGCTTCCCCGAAAATGTTTGAACGCCCGTTCAGAGCACCAGGATTTATCCCGATTGCCCTCAATGAACTTTGATATTCCGTGTTCAAATCGTGTCGTAAAATGAGCTAGAGACACCGGCTCAGAACTCAGGCTGTTCCCTAACAGATCAAAGCCATTTTTGCTTGCGTGACTAGGATCTCTATTGTAAAGTTTGAATCCACCGTTCAAAAAATAATGCACTTTCGGCTTTCGGGCATAGTTTTTGATCACTTTCTAGTCCAACTGAATCAGCCCAAATAAAGGGCATCAATGTATAAAGCGCTCCTCTCCTGCACAAGTTACTTGAAAAGCTCAAACTTCTAAAGGCCTTAAAAGGAAGGCAACCCGAATGAGTAGCAGTTGCAAAACTCAAGGTGCCATGCATGACTCAAGTTTGAATCAGCTCATCTCGAAGGTACATTCAAATACTCGATCAGTTTTGGCAGTGCTGTGGGGGCCCACATGTTCTTTCTGGGTTGGAGAGTCCATGGAAAGAAGGATGCATTTGAAATGCCCAGTCTTATTCAACAAGTCGAGGTAAATTCAAATGCACAGTACGTGGCAGATGTGGATGTACACATAGGACGTGTACTCTACTCCTACGGTCACCTCCATCACTGGTGTTGATGCTGGAATGTGCATTAGCAATATTGTACTTATGATATGCAGAGGAGACTCACAGAATCATAGGCGAATTAATTAATGGGAAGGAGAGCACAACTGGGTTAAAATAAACGCAGCTGCACTGGAAGAGGTTGTGATTTGTTTAAACACTGAAGGTAAGGGATAATACATCTCAGGCAGGCACCAGTAGTCCAGCACATGAGCGGCCATCAAGTCCAAGCTTCAGCATCTGGAAGTCCAGAGTATTTCTGACCTAGAAAAGGAGAACACGTGAGGGTCGTAAATTCATCAGTCCATCACATGGTTATAGTAACTCCTTGTCTTGGTGTGCACTCTTTTATCCTGCAAACTAATTAGTACAGTAGCTGGCTACTGACAAGAAAATGATTTCCAGAATTGAATGGTCTCTCCCTACTTGTCAAGCGAAACCCCAGCAAACCAAACCAGGAGCGACCTCATTTATTGGGAGCCATAATTGTGATCTACTTGTTTGTCTACTGACAGGGTAATGGTCGACGAACACCATGGACAGGCTATGTTAGTAGTAAAACACATGGGATCAAGACCTAAACTGACTAAACAACACACTGTCAAACTGCAGATTTCATTCCGGAAATTCTCACTGACGATCAGCCTCACTTGTTTCCCATAAAGTAAAGTGATGGCACTTCACGTACCAGTAGGTATAATTTCATCGTTCCTAGTTTAGTAACACATCCAAAGTCTTAAAAGTTAAAAGTGCTGGGCAAGCCATTAACTTTTGCTTGGCAATTGAGGAACAGGAAAGGATCAAGACTTGTAAAGGAAAGCAAGGGCTCTCCTTTAAGCAAGGAACAAGCATGATTACTTGAGTTGGGCGGCTGCCGTCCTATCACTGCTCTCTGCTCCCATCCCAGCGAAGATCAAAGGAAGAAGGAATGTCCCCGTGTAGTGCCACAATATCGCATTTTCATGTTCTCTACGGTCGCTTCAGAAGCCCCTCTGGTCTGTGCTCTCTCCTAAACAAGATCATGCTCTGAATGGGCCAATGGTATATGAACCCTATGATGGCATCTTGTTTTGCACTGCACGTTCAGAGGAGCAGACCCTGTCCTAAATTTTTATGACCCAACTGCTCCGTACCCTGGTTAATGGCACAACTGCTTTGTTTCCTCCACTCTGTCTGAAAGTGTAGAAAGTAAAACAAATTAGTCACTGCAACATTCGGCACCAAATTAGCAGTCTGACTAGAACTGCGTGGGGGTAAATATACCTGGTTCATATTCCTCCGTTCTTAAATATAAGTTTTTTTAGGGATTCCAATATGAACAACATACAGAGCAAAATGAATGAATCTACACTCTAAACGATGTCTATGTACATCCGTATGTAGTTTATATTGAAATCTCTAAAAAGACATATATTTAGAAACAGAGGAAGTAGAAAATTCAGAAAAGAAATTACCGTCATGTTGGGCCAAAGGTATGATGGATTATGGATGGGCTTAGGCCCATATAAGACAATAATCCCTAGTTAATCTCTAAGGCCCATGCATGTGTACAGCAAGTGGTGGGAAGTGTGGGAAGTTTAGTCCCATACTGCTACAGTAAGAAGAGTGAGACCTCTTTGTAAGGGCTGCTCCATCACTTGCTATTGGGAGCTGTACACGCGCGCTCCTCCTCCTCCGCCGCCCGCCTCGCCTCGCCACGCCACGCCTCGTCATGACGCGCGCGCCGCGGGTTGCGGGTTGCGGAAATGAGCCGAGCCGAAGCTTATTTTTGCCGCTCAGGAATGGTTAATTAATTAACGAGTCGCTTACAGAAGCGCCATTGTCCGCCTCTGCTTCCACTACTTCCTCTACATCGACTCCATGGCTGACGACGAAGTCGCCAAGAAGAAGGCCTTGGCTGATGCCGAGGCTGCTGCTACCGCCGCCGCGTTGGCCTGGCCAATCAGAGGGTATGACTCGTTCATCCCCTGTTTGCTTGTTCATGTGCTAGCCGTATATATGCTGTTCATAGATGGTTCGGTTCTATGTACTGTACGTGCTCACATGCTTAGGTATCGGTATGAGATGCATACCGTATTTGCCATATTTACTGTCTACTCGTGAATTAAATTAATCGAGAAAGTGCTAATATTTCCAACGAGGTATACCAGGCGAAGGCACTAAGCCTAGATTCACTGGCCTATAAATAAAAGTTTTCTATTGTTTGATTTCTTAAATGTTGGCTAATTGTCGGTGCCTTGTAATGGGGCATGCATATTTAGTAATCCTTCAGAGTCCAATGCTCGTTAATACTTCACATAATCCCCCCTCCAGCCACGTCGTCCTCTTGGTGATAGGTGCATAATTGAATTGGGAAGGATAAATAGCTGGAAGCAGTCGGGATTAGTCCTGGCCATGGGCAGCCCGGCCCGAAAAAGCCCAACCCGGCTCGGCCCGACGCCGCTCCCGGGCCGGGCTCCGGCCTAGATTTTGAGCCCGAAGGCCGGGCCGGGCCGGGCCCATCGTTTTCACGTTTTCCTGAAGGACGGGCCGGGCCAGCCCGAAGCCCGACGGGCTTTTACGTGTTCGGGCCGGGCTCGGGCCCAGAAAACAGGCCCGACGGCCAGGCCGGGCCGGGCTCGGGCCTGTTTTTTTGTGTCGGGCTTGGCTAGGCCCGGCCCGAGGTATGGCCAGGTATAGCCGGGATAACTAGCTTTATACTGGCCAAGGTTGGATGCAACCCGTAGTTGGGGATGGCCGACCGGAGCTACAAGAACTCTAGCCCGATGTCCGAACAATCGTAGAACCACAAACCGGGACGAACCCACACAAAACGACCGGAACCATATAGCACGAATTAGGAGGAACCAAACTCCTTACGGATATGGTGAATCCACAAGAGCAATATTAGCAAGACCTCACGGATCTTAGTAGTTTACAAGCTTGTAGCTAATGTGGTTTTTGGCTGAAAGTTTTTTTCTCTAGAGAATGGGGGGGGATTGAGTTTATAACCAGGGACAACCGGATAGCTGTGCAGGAAGCTAGCTTTGGGAACTAGCATATGTGTGAAAACAAACCAGCCCCGGGACTTAATGGGGTAGCTTCCAGAAATCTGGCGTGAATGTGCGAACTGTTGACACAACCAAACACTGTTTCATCCGAGTCTGAGCATTGTTTCTTTAGTAGCGAGCTTGGGCTTCGGGAATTCTTTCACAAAATGTAGATGGCTAAACTCGAGTATAACAATGTTTTGCCAGAGTCAGAACATTGTCTTCTCCGACAACAGACTTGTTTCTTCATGAGCTCCTAACTTTGTCTCTTTGTCTTGAAAACATTGTTTCTGCACGGCTGGAAGTCATTGTCCTTCTTCGACGTTGTAGCAGAGTTCAATCAATAACAAGAAAGATGAAGGTGCAGGCATGTGCTCATGATTGTAGTATGAACTTAAGTTAGCGTTCACCTAGTCATGTATTTCTTTGACACAAATTATTATAATTTTTCCTTTCATGACCGTGGGTGTACAAATGGTTGTCATGTCCTCATCATCCTCCACCTCTTGAAATGGATTCATCCTCAACTCTAGCTAGTCATCACATAAAACAAAATAGGCCAGTACAAAGAAACAATGCAAAGATCTTATCGAATGCATAAGTCTAGCTTTCACCTTCGCGAACTTCTTCAAATGTTTATGAATGTCCACATGATGTTTTGTTCAACTCAATAACTCCTTCCAACTAACATTTTTAGGGAGTACAAATTTGTAACCAACCATGACCATGTCCATATCATCCTCCCTCTCTTGGAGTAAAGTTGTCCTCGACTTATATCGTCGACAAAAAAATTATACGAGGACAATAGAGAATAACTAGGCAAAGAAAAAGTTGAACAATTATGCATTAGTCTTAAGTTTGTGAACTCCTTTCATTTGTCTTCAAGGTTGAAAAAATTATGCTAAGAGATTGATGGTGTGCTAAAGGATGTACCCAACATTTTTTCTCTGATTTCATTTCGCTAGTGTTTCAAGAGTTCATATGCGCATACCTCTGGTCTCATCAAAATGGATGATCTCTTTTGTTTTACCTCATTGATTACTTCCATTCCTTGGTGAAAATCAATCTGCAAATATGCACCTTGTGTAGTGGTGTTCCACGTGCACCACAACTGTTCCTGGATCTGGTCCTCCCATCGTTGCAAGATGGCTGATAGGTATGACTTTTGCATTTGTACATATTGCAAATAAATAGAATTTTGTGAAAGGTTAGCTAGTAATTGAATAATCCTCTCTATTTTCATATGGTGGATGGCTCATTTTCTTTTGGTGGCAGATCACTCATCTCCTTACTCTCATGTTGAAGAATCTCAACCTCCAATTTAGTGGACTCACACAACTCACTTATCCTCTCACTTTTATTGTATGGTATGTAGGATTGTGGATCTCTTAGCTCTCTAATATGGCGTGGAATGGTCTCAACCTCACATTTTGTGGACTCACACAACTCATTGGTCCTCTCTCGCTGATTGTGTGGTATATTTGGTTGGAGATATTTCATTCTCTAATCTCATGTTGAATAATCTGATCCTCACATTTTGTGGACTCACTCACCTCCCTTTTATTATCACTCTCAATATGTGGAATTTTGGGAAGTGGACGTTCTCCCTCATATTTGGTGTAGTCACTCAACTCACTTTTCTTTTTCACTCTCAAGTTGTGGGATTTTTGGAAGTGGACACTCTTCCTCACTTTTGGTGGAGTCACTCAGCTTGCCATTTTTATAACTCTCAAGTTGTAGGATTTTGTATAGTGGACTCTCTTCCTCACATGGAATTTGCAGCACATATTTCATGGATGTTGGGACAATAGTGGTGGTCAAGATGGCAACATTAATTAGGAATGAGCTTCTCATGTGAACATGGGTTATGAATCACCGGAGTCAGTCCATCAACCACGGTCACGCTTTGCGGCGGGTCATCGTTGTGCCGACTGGTGCCACAACTTTGCCCTTGAGCATGACATACCTTTTGCAATTCAAGAGCAACATCGTCGTCCCCACGAGTAGCAGCAGCAACATGCCCTCTAGCATGTCCTCCTTGCTGCATTGGATGAGTAGTCGTGACACTCCCACGAGTAGCAGCATCATGCCCTCGAGCATGTCTTGTTTGTTGTACTTCATGAGCAGCAGGGTATTGTCAGTGTGAAACCGCATTTGCACCAATGGGAAGACACTCATCAAGTATCCTCTTAAATTCTTGAAGAACGTCAACACATAGACGTTGCACGTTAGCGCAGGTGGCCATGCGATTTTCTTCTCCATGGTTCTTTGGACGCACCCTTGGTGTAGGTCCTGCCATGTTAGTGGGCCTAAAAAGTGAAGTAGGATAATTTTAGTGGAATCACACAACATCGCCTCTTATATTCACCAAAGTTCTTATGGGTTCACATCAGATTGCAGTTCTCTCGGATGTATTAAAGCGATTGAAAGACAGGGATCAAAGAACCAGCTTCATCTTTTTGTGGAGCTTGGTGGGGTAAACAAAAAAGGGGTTTGTGTTGAAATCAAGTTGACAAAGAAAGTATGCGGATAGATTTGCTGGACCTTTGCACCAAGATTGAAAAATACATAACACACAAGCTTCTGAAAATTTTCTACCAAGCTGAAACTTTTGGATCTTACACAACACTTTCTTTCTCTCTTGACTTTTTGCCACTCTTTTCTTTATCTTTGATATATTTTTCCACTTTTTTTGCTCTCTCTTTTTCCAACACAACAATCCAATCTGAAAGTAACTACAATGATGAACTTGGTGCAGATCTAAAAGATGAAGAACATGCAAGGAACGCAGCAACAGGATCTCAGCACCAACAAGGCTTGGATTTTTTTGGCTTTGGACTCTAAGATGGGGAAAACCAAACTAAAGAGGATAGATCTAGCTACAAGGGGGGTTGTCAATCCCTTGGCAGTAAATTGCACGGATAAAATCTCGTAATGATAAATAGATAAATAAAAATATAAAATAAAATAAAGAAAGAAAAAGTGGAGCAAAGTATTTTTGGGTTTTAATATATGATAAAAGAGGACCCGAGGGCCATAGTTTTCACTAGAGGCTTCTCTGTTGAAGATAGCATACGGTGGTAAAAAAATTTACTGTTGGGCAATCGATAGAAAAGCAAATAATCATGACGATATCCAAGGCAATGATCATATATATAGGCATCATGTTCGAGACAAGTAGACCAACTCCTGCCTGCATGTACTACTATTACTCCACACATCGACCGCTATCCAACATGCATATAGAGTATTAAGTTTATAAAGAACGGAGCAACGCCTTAAGCAAGATAAAATGATGTAGACAAAGTAAACTCACGCATGAATAAACCCCATCTTTCTATCCTTAATGGCAATGATACAAATACGTCTCATGTCCCCTTCTGTCCCTGGGATTGAGTACCGCAAGATCTAACCCATCACAAAGCACCTCTTCCATTGCAAGAAAAATCAATCTAGTTGGCCAAACCAAATCAGTAGATTGGAGAGAAATACGAAGCTATAATAGTCATGCATGAAAGAGTTCAGAGAAGACTCAAATAATATTCATGGATAATCTGATCATAAACTCACAATTCATCGGATCCCAACAAACACACCGCAAAAAGTGATTACATCGAATAGAACTCCAAGAACATCGAGGAGAACATTATATTGAAGATCAAAGAGAGAGAAGAAGACATCTAGCTACTAACTATGGACCCGTAGGTTTGTGGTAAACTACTCACACATCATCAGAAGGGAAGTAAGGTTGATGTAGAACCCCTCCGTGATTGATTCCCCCTCCAGCAGAGTGCCGAAAAAGGCCTCTAGATGGGATCTCTCGAGAACAGGAACTCGCGGCGGCGGAAAAAATATTTCGTGGTGTCCCCAGGTGGTTTCCCGATTTTAGATAATTTATAGAGACAGAGTTAGGTCAAACGGAGCCACGTGGGCCCCACGAGCCACCAGGGCGCATCTACCCCCTGGGCACGCCCTGGTGCCTCGTGGCCCACTGCTCCATCTTCTGGTCCTCTCCCAAAGATTCTAGGGTCTCGTATGTCCAGAAAAAAATCTCCAAAAAGTTTAGTGGCATTTGAACTTCGTTTGGTACTGATATTCTGAAAAACCAAAACCAGGCAAAAACAACAACTGACACTGGACACTAAGTTAATAGGTTAGTCCTAAAAAATGATATATAATTGCTTGTAAGTGTATATAAAACATTCAAGATTGATACTATAATAGCTTGGAACAATAAAAAATTATAGATATGTTGTAGACGTATCAGTCATTCACTCTGTTCTTCTTTCTCTTTTGGTTGAGGGTTCCATACGATCACCTATGTGAGCGAGGGCGCTCGCATTAAACATCATCAAATGCATTGGACATTCCCTCTGTATCTTTGAAGATTTCATACGACTGCGTATAGGAGCGGGCGCTCACATGATACGCCGTCGATCACACTATTGTCTCTTGTTGTTTTTTGATGGAACCACAAGGGAGTCATATGACTACCCAGACGACCTTGGTGCTTGCATGCTACGCCGTCTTTTCTTCTGTTTCTTCTGAAACTTCTGTTTTTCTTCAAATTCTTGCGGGGTTAGTCCCAACACAATACATAGGCATATATCCAGCCCTTCAAACGTCAATACAACACATAATCATTTTTGCACATAACAAAGCCTTGATTAGAACGACAAGGGAGTCATATGACTACCCAGACGACCTTGGGGCTTGCATGCTATGCCGTCTTTTCTTCTGAAACTTCTGTTTTTCTTCAAATTCTTGCGGGGTTAGTCCCAACACAATACATAGGCATATATCCAGCCCTTCAAACGTCAATACAACACATAATCATTTTTGCACATAACAAAGCCTCGATTAGAACGACTCTTCCAAACTCAATTTCTTTATCTAGAACTTCAACACTCTTTTTATTAGAACAAAGACAAAACTTACTTTTCTACTTTATTTGCGTGGGTTGCCGCCTACGAAGCGCTTGTTTTTAGCCAGTTAGCTTGACCGTAGTGAAGATCATGTAGGTGCAAACACACCAAGACCATATCTTCTGGCATAGACGACAATGCCCTCCGGTGTAGGTCTTCTTTTTTTTCCTGGGGAAATGTCTCACAAATGGATATTAGGATATTTAGTAGGTAAGTCAAATCTAACATTTCACTCGAACACATTTATCACAGCTTTGATAGTCCTTAGAAAATGACTACCGAGAATTGTAGGAGCAATTGGATCTTCAGGCATATCAACTATCACCAGATCAATCATGACAGGGCAATCATTTATTTGAACTATAACTCCATGCTTACTCCCTACCGCTTGAGTAAAAGAGGAGTTAGCCATATTCAACCTAATCTCAATAGTAACATAAGGACCAAGATTATATTGAGACTATAATAAACATATTTAGGTATAGTGGGAACACTAGCACCTAGATAACATAAATCACTGAACTTATTTAAACCAATCTCAATTTCTATAGTAGGCTCAAAAGCATCTTCTTGCTTAGCTGGTAATTTAATGTACAACTTCTTTCTTTCATAACCTAGCTCACGTACCTTGGCTGCAACGTGATCAACAAATACATTATAGGCTTCATCATTGGATACCTTAGGTAGTGGGTGCTTCATTGCTATCATTTTATGAACTCCGCAATGGGTAGGTATATTCTGGCACATGGCTTTTATCAAGCTCTCCTACCTTCTCTTCATTGCTTCTTGAAAGTGCTAGTTATCGACAAGAGGGGGGGTGAATAGGCGATTTTTATGAAAGTCTTCAAAACATGAGAGTTTCGAAGACAAACAATAGAAATGAACCTATTGATATGCAGCGGAAGGTAAACTACACTAAGCAAGCCATAGTCAAGTATGCAATGAAGTGAAAGCACGAAGACTAATAGCAGTTAGGTAGTAAGGATCATGATGGAAGATGGTATGAAGCCAAACAACGATAGTAGTCACACAGTGAAGACACATAGGTAAAGTAAACAGGCAATGACTTCATGAAGACAAACTATAAATAAAGAGAGGGAGACGATAGAACCAGTCGCTTGGCGAAGACAAGGATTTGTTGGACCAGTTCCAGTTGCTGTGACAACTGTACGTCTGGTTAGGGAGGCTGAGATTCAACTCAGAAGACCGTGTCTTCACCTTCTTCCCCTTGAGCTAAGGACACCCAGTCCTCGCCCAATCACTCTGGTAAGTCTTCAAGGTAGACTTCCAAACCTTCACAGACTTCGTTCACCGGAGATCCACAATGACTCTTGGATGCTCAGAACACGACGCCTAACCGGCTGGAGGATTCACAGTCCTCAAGTGTAACAAGTCTTCAGGTCACGCGGACAGAAAGACTTCAGTGATGCCTAACACTCTTTGGCTCTGGGTGTTTGGGCTTTGTCCTCGCAAGGATTTCTCTCTCTCAAAAGCTTCGGAGGTGGGTTGCTCTCAAACGACAAAAGCCGTGTACTAACTCCGAGCAGCCACCAATTTATGGTGTAGGGGGTGGGCTATTTATAGCCACTAGGCAACCCGACCTGATTTGTCCGAAATGACCCTGGGTCACTAAGGAACTGACACGTGTTCCAACGGTCAGATTTCAAACACACGCGGCAGCTTGACTTGGGCTACAAGTAAAGCTGACTCATCCAGCTCTGGATAAGATTTGCTTTCATTGTCTTAGCTCAAAGACATAGGATTTGGTTGAGCATCACGTCAGTCACTCTGACTTTGTTCACTGGGACCCCACTTAACAGTACGGTGGTTCCTATGACTCAACAAAGAAGAAAAGGAAACAACGAAACAACTAAGTCTTCGCGCTCCATAGTCTTCACGCAATGTCTTCTCTTGTCATAGTCTTCAATGTGAATATCTTCACATACCACCATTGCCTTCAATGTCTTCATACATTTTTAGGGGTCATCTCCGGTAGGTAAACCGAATCAATGAGGGACTACTACCTGTGTTATCCTGCAATTCTCACAAACACATTAGTCCCTCAACCAGGTTTGTCGTCAATACTCCGAAACCAACTAGGGGTGGCACTAGATGCACTTACAATCTCCCCCTTTTTGGTGATTGATGACAAACTGGTTGAAGTTTTCAACGGGGATAAAAGTATGTGAAATTGTAAAGGATTTAGGTATTGTCTTCATAAGTAGCAAAAGGCTCCCCCTGAAGATGTGCATATAAGTAATTTGCTTTTGGAATACAAACGCACATGGCAGGTTGTACTTGTGGAGATCCTCTTCAACTTATGAAGACAATTCATCATGCATGATTTGATATAACAAAGATAATGATATGCATAATGAAAAATGGACGTCTGCAATATGACTTCGTGCGGGATTTATGATCGCACATGCGGAATTTATCATCGCATCACCGAAAAGCAAACAAGTAGCAGACGACCATCAAGTTTAAGTGTTACAACTCAAAGAACCAAATGTACCAAAAGCGAGAGTTGTAAACACTAGGCAAAATATAAAGCAACCGCCCATATGGACCCGCTTGAAGACTATCAACTCATATGCTTCTCCCCCTTTTGTCAGTAAGGACCAAAAAGGTTTGAAGACATAGAGCCTCTACTCGTTCCCAGAAGGAGTAGGAGAAGATGCAGGGTCGGCGTCAGGGTTTGGCGGTGCAGAAGAACTTGGAGCAGTGTCGATACACGCTGAAGTTGGAGGTGGTGAAGTAGCATCATCTTGATCATCTATCACTCTGGCATTCACCGTTGCAGCGGAGGAGGAATAATCAGAGTCTTCAAGAGACGGAGTTCGACGCAAGACAACATTCCTTGGAGGAGTAGAGTCAAACTTGAATCTTTAAGTGAAGCCATCGTCTTGAAGATCCGCTTCAGCACTCAGCAATGTCAAACTCTTCCATGACCTCCGACATGTTTCATGTGTAACAAAGGCATTCTTGGTGGCAAGATTGCGAATGCGATTGACGTCCACCAAGAGGCTTTGCATCTGCCGCTTCAGCCAGTAGTGATGCTTATCATGTTTCTGATGCAGCGCAACGAGAAGTTCTCGGTCATTGAGAACACGAGATCGCTTTCGAGGCCTTTGAGCAATAGTGCTTTCAGTGGCTTCAGTTTGAGCACGGTGAGGTAAGCGTGTATTGCCAGCCAAAGGATAAACACGAGTGACTGCCTGGACTCCTTCAATGGGTTGCGTGAAGCTTTGGTGATCAGCATTGTGAAGACAAACAGGCTCCTTGGCAGGCTCTGAGTATATGGCTTCAACTGACATATCAACCTCTGGCAGAAAGATCAGATGGTTGCGAGCAGAGGGCTGATAGTTGACAGCTGAATGTAGCTTGATGAGGGGCATGACCCATGGAGCGTAGAACTTCAGTCCAAAGAGATCAGAGCCTGATGCAGCCAACTGCCTAATAAAGAAGTCTTGAGCATTGAAACTGAAAGTGCTAGATATCGACTAGAGGGGGGGGGGTGAATAGGCGATTTTTATGGAAGTCTTCAAAACATGAGAGTTTCGAAGAAAAACAATAGAAATGAACCTATTGATATGCAGCGGAAGGTAGACAACACTAGGCAAGCCATAGTCAAGTATTCAATGAAGTGAAAGTGCGAAGACTAATAGCAGTTAGGTAGTACGGATCAGGATGGAAGATGGTATGAAGCCAAACAACGATAGAAGTCACACAGTGAAGACAAATAGGTAAAGCAAACAAGCAATGACTTCACAAAGACAAGCTGTAAGTAAAGAGAGGGAGAGGATAGAACCAGTCACTTGTTGAGGACACAGGATTTGTTGGACCAGTTCCAGTTGCTGTGACAACTGTACGTCTGGTTAGGGAGGCTGAGATTCAAATCAGAAGACCGCGTCTTCACCTTATTCCCCTTGAGCTAAGGACACCCAGTCCTTGCCCAATCACTCTGGTAAGTCTTCAAGGTAGACTTCCAAACCTTCACAGACTTTGTTCACCGGCGATCCACAATGACTCTTGGATGCTCAGAACGCGATGCCTAACCGGCTGGAGGATTCACAGTCCTCAAGTGTAACAAGTCTTCAGGTCACGCGGACAGAAAGACTTCAGTGATGCCTAACACTCTTTGGCTCTGGGTGTTTGGGCTTTGTCCTCGCAAGGATTTCTCTCTCTCAAAAGCTTCGGAGGTGGGTTGCTCTCAAACGACAAAAGCCGTGCACTAACTCTGAGCAGCCACCAATTTATGGTGTAGGGGGTGGGCTATTTATAGCCACTAGGCAACCCAACCTGATTTGTCCGAAATGACCCTGGGTCACTAAGGAACTGACACGTGTTCCAATGGTCAGATTTCAAACACACGCGGCAACTTTACTTGGGCTACAAGTAAAGCTGACTCATCCAGCTCTGGATAAGATTTGCTCTCATTGTCTTCGCTCGAAGACATAGGCTTTTGGTTGAGCATCACTTCAGTCACTCTGACTTTGTTCACTGGGACCTCACTTAATAGTACGGTGGTTCCTACGACTCAACAAAGAAGAAAAGGAAACAACGAAACAACTAGGTCTTCGCGCTCCATAGTCTTCACGCAATGCCTTCTCTTGTCATAGTCTTCAATGTGAATATCTTCACATACCACCATCGTCTTCAATGTCTTCATACATTTTTAGGGGCCATCTCCGGTAGGTAAACCGAATCAATGAGGGACTACTACCTGTGTTATCCTGCAATTCTCACAAACACATTAGTCCCTCAACCAGGTTTGTCGTCAATACTCCAAAACCAACTAGGGGTGGCACTAGATGCACTTACAATCTCCCCCTTTTTGGTGATTGATGACAAACTGGTTGAAGTTTTCAACGGGGATAAAAGTATGCCAAATTGTAAAGGATAGAGGTATTGTCTTCGTAAGTAGCAAAAGGCTCCCCCTGAAGATGTGCATATAAGTAATTTGCTTTTGGAATGCAAATGCAAGGTTGTACTTGTGGAGATCCTCTTCAACTTATGAAGACAATTCGTCATGTATGATTTGATATAACAAGGATAATGACATGCATAATGAGAAATGGGCGTCTGCAAAATGACTAAGTGCGGAATTTATCATCGCACATGCGGAATTTATCATCACATCACAGAATAGCAAACAAGTAGCAGACGACCATCAAGTTTAAGTGTTACAACTCAAAGAACCAACTGTATCAAAAGCGAGAGTTGTAAACACTAGGCAAAATATAAAGCAACCGCCCATATGGACCCGCTTGAAGACTATCAACTCATATGCTTCTCCCCCTTTTGTCAGTAAGGACCAAAAAGGTTTGAAGACATAGAGCCTCTACTCATTCCGAGAAGGAGTAGGAGAGGATGCAGGGTCGGCATCGGGGTTTGGCGGTGCAGACGAACTTGGTGCAGTGTCGATACGCGCTGAAGTTGGAGGAGGTGAAGTAGCATCATCTTGATCATCGATTACTCTGGCATTCACCATTGCAGCGGAGGAGGAATAATCAGAGTCTTCAAGAGACGGAGTTCGACGCAAGACAACATTCCTTGGAGGAGTGGAGTCAAACTTGAATCTTCCAGTGAAGCCATCGTCTTGAAGATCTGCTTCAGCACTGAGCAATGTCAAACTCTTCCATGACCTCCGATAGGTTTCATGTGTAACAAAGGCATTCTTGGTGGCAAGATTGCGAATGCGATTGACGTCCACCAAGAGGCTTTGCATCTGCCGCTTCAGCCAGAAGTGATGCTTATCCTGTTTCTGATGCAGGGCAACGAGAAGTTCTCGGTCATTGAGAACACGAGATCGCTTTCGAGGCCTTTGAGCAATAGTGCTTTCAGTGGCTTCAGTTTGAGCACGGTGAGGTAAGCGTGTATTGCCAGCCAAAGGATAAACACGAGTGACTGCCTGGACTCCTTCAATGGGTTGCATGAAGCTTTGGTGATCAGCATTGTGAAGACAAACAGGCTCCTTGGCAGGCTCTGGGTATATGGCTTCAACTAACATATCAACCTCTGGCAGAAAGATCAGATGGTTGCGAGCAGAGGGCTGATAGTTGACAGCTGAGTGTAGCTTGATGAGGCGCATGACCCACGGAGCGTAGAAATTCAGTCCAAAGAGATCAGAGCCTGATGCAGCCAACTGCCTGATAAAGAAGTCTTGAGAATTGAAGCTGATGCCGTTGAAGATATAAAAGACCAAAGTCTTCATTGCTCCTTCAAGTTTTTCTACTGAAGAATGTCCTTTGACAGGCCATAGAGTTCGCCTGATGATGTGATAAATAGTGCGTGGCAGATACTCTAGATCTTCGACAAAGAACTCCTTTGGGTAATCAGCGTCATGTGGCAGAGGCTTCATCATACTCAGCATTTGGCTCATGTTGGGCTCTGGCTTGTGGAAGATACTCTCCAGAGCATTGCGGTGAAGCTGACAATGAGGTTCATATAATTCTCCTGGAGTGGGCAGGCCGGTTAGCTCAATGATGTCAAAAGCTTTGGCTTCATGATGGACATTGCCTATCATCCACTCAAGGACCCAAGTCTTCGGATCCCTGTTGTATCCGCGAATGTGGAGGGTAGCATAAAATTGAAGCAGAAGTTCTTCATTCCAATGCTCCTTATCAGTTACAAAGTTGAGCAAGCCAGCATCACGATAGCAGTCAAGGGCTTCTTCAAGGCATGGCAATCCAGCAATGGCTTCGCAGTCAAGACGCATATGAGGAAAGATGCGCCCCTAATCATAAAGAACACATGAATAATAACTGTGCTGCTGATAGCTCCAGAACCGATCCGATGAAATCCTTAGCTTGGAATAGGGGTTCTTGGCGCTATCAAAGAAAGTGTTGTGCGCAATGAAGCCATTTGCATTGAAGGACCCTGGTGAAGTGGCAGTACCTGGAAACCTGGGCAGTCTTGGCTTTGGCTTCTGGACCTGTGGCCTGTGCGCGACATGATAGTCAAATTGCGGAGCAGCACTAGTAGAAAAAGGGTCATCTATCCCGGTTGGTAAGGGCCTTTTGTCCCGGTTGTTGAACCGGGACTAAAGGGTCGTTACTAATGCCCTAGCCCTTTTGTCCCGATTCTTACACGAACCGGGACAGATGGGCCTCCACGTGGCCGGTGCGGCGAGCCCTGGCAGGAGGGCCTTTGGTCCCGGTTGGTGGCACTAACCGGGACCAATAGGCATCCACGCGTCAGCATTTCAGGGGCTGGGGTTTTTGTTTTTTTTGAAGGGGGGGGGGTTGGGGGTTTTGGGGGGTTAATTTAGGTGTTTCATATATTGTGTTAGCTAGCTAATTAATAGAGAGAAGTGTCCTCTCTTATCTCCGTGCTTGGTCGACGCTACGTACTATATACGTATAGAGAGGACTAGACACGCTAGCTAGTAAGCAAATGAAGGAAACAGAAGATCGTCATGAACATATGCATACAGAGAGAAGTGATATCGACCACCTCTCCTTCTCCGAGAGATTGGTCGAACAACAAGTTCTCGTATATCTATCCGACACTACCGGCTACATATATACAATAATTATCTCTTACAATATAATCTCCTAATTATATATGAACACAGGGTCCACATAGTATTCTCCGTTTTCAGCGATCACGTGGTCAAGGAAGAATGCCGCCAATTCCTCTTGAATTGCTCGCATACGATCTGGTGGTAGGAGTTCATCCCGCATCCGAAAGATCTAATTTGAAGAAGGGGGTCAATACATATATATATGAATAAATGAAACTCAACACAAATGATGGTAATAAAATAAAATTGTGAATATTATTGCTTACGCACTTCATATTGTTCGTCAGAGTAGCCCCGCTCACAGGTCGTGTGGCGGATGGACTCGCAAACGTAGTATCCACAGAAATCATTCCCTTGTTCCTGCCACAACCACTTTACAAGAAATAGAGGTCAATCAAACTGATAAGCAAGCATGCTAAATGGTATTGATGAAACTAGCGCTTGAATCACTAGGAGATGCGCGGAACATGCTACTATAGTACTTACTTTCGGGTGTCTAAATTGCAGCTTCTTCGGCAGTCCCGGAGCTTTTTTGGTGAATTTTCTCCAAACCCTGCCAGACAAAGAAAACAATTACTTGATATCAGGAAATGAACAAAGTTGCTGATATGGTGGATAATGATCGATTTAACTTACTTCTCGAGCATTTGAGTCATGTCCGCATAGTCCTGGGGATCTTTTCGTCTCGAGTCTAAGACGGTTACTAGTCCCTGCTCAAGCTTAATCTCTAGGAGAATATAGTGGAAGCTGCGCACGCATGCATAAGTCATCAATTACATTACTATAACCTGGACTAATAAGGGAAACCGAATATGCACAAGACAGTAACACTCACTTGAAGTTGTAAGGAAAGAGTATTATATCTTTGTTTTCATTTATTACCAACGATCGTAGCAAGTTGGCCTCGGTATTTTCGGCATGATATTTAACCTCAGTTGCATCTATGAGATTTGTGTTAATGAACCCAATATCACCGATTTGTCTTTTCTTCAATTCGGCGATCTTCAATCTGCATAATATAGTGAGGATAATTATAAATACATGCAATGAAAGAGCTGACCTATATAGAGAGACTTAATGACAGAAGTAGTACTACTTACAGACAGTAGCAAGTGACCGTTGATTTATCGAGGGCCTTTTGATTGAAAAACTGGAAGAACTCCTCAAATGGAACATTCAACAGTTCAATTCCAACGAGGTCATGCTCCTCTTTAACTCTCAGCGTCAAAGTATTCCTCCCCCCAGACTCTCTGCAGGTTTTCATGTACCAATCATGGAATCTTCGCATCATCGTTGTTAGAGATCTTTCATCTTTGACGAGAGGCTTCCCGTACTCGTATCTGTGTTCCTCCACCTCCAAGAAATCATAATGTACATCGTCGGGCAGGTAATCTCCAAGATTGCTATAACCGGGCACCATCCTCGGATCATTAGCGACGATGTCGCTAGACACCTTGAGCGGGGGGCACGATTGGTTCGCTTGTTCGCCGAGCTGGGCAATTTTTTTCCCAGCTCGTCGTTCTTTTAACCTTTGATCACTGACAGTACTTCCCGACCGCTCCGCTTCGACAAATGTCTTTGCAATAATGCGCTCATAGTTGCCTTTCGGCGGAGACTTTGGTGGTTTTGTCAGGGCAGCCAGAGTGCGCTTCGCTTTCACCGGATCTACCTTCTCCTCCGGAGGTGGATGTTTCTTTGCTTTCACCCCTTGAAAGAAGTTCGTCACTTCGGCTCG
This sequence comes from Triticum aestivum, assembly GCF_018294505.1. NCBI lineage: Eukaryota > Viridiplantae > Streptophyta > Magnoliopsida > Poales > Poaceae > Triticum > Triticum aestivum. The sequence goes on from NC_057811.1 coordinate 344,626,041, forward strand.
CACGATCTTCGCGTTCTCCTCCGGGGTCCTCTCGTATGGTAACTTCTCTGGAGTCTTCAGAGAAGGACCGAATCTGTATTGCCTCCCGCCTCTGGCTGTACTGCTAGACGCCGGCAGAGCAGACGGAGCGGCTGCGGCTGTCTTCTTTCCTTGCTTACGAGGCGGAGGAGAAGGACTACGACGCGCCGGAGCAGCCGGAGCGGCGGCGGGTCTCTTCCGCCCTTGCTGACGAGGCGGAGAAGGAGGAGGCTGGCTGCTCGGGCGCGCCGGCGCAGGCGGAGAAGGAGGCGGAGTGCCGCCACGCGCCGGAGAAGGAGGCTGAGTGCCCTGATCACTCGCCGGAGGAGGGAGGAGGCGGAGTGCCCTTACTCGCCGGAGGAGGAGGAGGAGGCGGAGGCGTCCAGTTCGGAAGGTTGATGAGCTCCTTCCGCCATAGGCATGGAGTCTTCAGAGCAGAACCCAGCCGAGTCTCCCCTTCACCGGTAGGGTGGTCAAGCTGGAGGTCCTCAAATCCCTCCGTTATTTCGTCCACCGTCACCCTAGCATATCCTTCTGGAATCGGACGACAGTGAAAAGTTGCGCCGGGTTCAGGAGGTCGAACAGAGCCGACAGCCGCCTTGACTTTGAAGTTCTGCCATTGCGTCATAAGGTGGCAATGTTGAGACTCCGTGATAGCATCCACGGGGTAGCTAGCAGGAGCCGTCAAGACATGCTCCGGCTGAAGCAGCTCGGTGGAAGCCACGCTGCTTCTCCGCTGAGATGGCGGGGCTTCGGGGTAGTTTCGGCAGGTCGCTTGCTGCGAGCTACGTCTCGTTCCTCTAGCGCTTGAACCCTTTCGTGCAGCTTCTGAATTTGGGTCTGCTCCACTTTTTTCCTCCTCTCCTGGCATTTGTAACCGCCTGCGTCCGGAAAACCAGCCTTCCACGGAACGGAGCCTGGCGTGCCTCGTGTCCGTCCAGGGTGCTCAGGATTCCCGAGGGCCATTGTGAGCTCGTCGTTCTCTCTGTCTGGAACGAACGTCCCTTGCTGCGCTGCATCGATATAGTGCTGAAGCCTCTTGACTGGTATTCTCATTTGCTCGTCCGTCCAAACGCACTTCCCTGATACAGGGTCCAAGGTTCCGCCAGCCCCGAAGAACCAAGTCCGGCAACGGTCTGGCCAGTTCATTGTCTCTGGTTCGATCCCTTTATCAAGCAGATCATTCTCAGCCTTGGCCCACTTAGGCCGGGCTTTGAGGTAGCCACCTGACCCCGTGCGATGGTGAAGCTTCTTCTTCGCAGCATTTTTCTTGTTTGTCGCTGACATCTTCTTACTCTTTTCCGATGTCTTGTGGGCCACAAATGCGGGCCAGTGATCTCTGATCTTCTCATATTTGCCGATGAATTCTGGTGTCTCTTCTTTGTCGACAAACGTTTTCAGCTCATTCTTCCACCTCCTGAATAGGTCTGCCATCTTCTTAAGAGCATGAGACTTGATTAATTGCTCTTTAACTGGCTTCTCCGGATCCTCCTCTGGCGGTAGGGTGAAATTTGCCTTCAGCTCAGTCCAAAGATCATCTTTCTGCATATCATTGACATAAGACACCTCAGGGTCTTCCTTCTTAGGCTTATACCATTGGTGGATGCTGATCGGGATCTTGTCCCTAACAAGAACCCCGCACTGAGCAGCAAATGCTTCCTTTGTCCGGATGGGTTCAATCGGTTGGCCGTCGCGCGCGATTGCTGTGATCTCAAACCTTTCATCCGAGCGCAACTTTTTCTTCGGGCCTCGTCTCTTTACCGAAGTTGTGCTCGATCCGGAGGGCTAGAAAAAAGAAGAAAGACGAGAGTTAATTAATATGTGTACATACCAAAACAATGAATGCATCAATTAGCTAGTCAGCACAGGCTTAACTAATATATTTACCTGGCCGGACTCTGTTCGGTCACCGGAGCCGTCACCACGGGCTCCTTCTTGCACCAGCATTGGGTCACCGGAGCCATCATAATCATGTCTTTCCTCCTCCACTCTTCGATCACCGTAGCCTGCTTCTTCACCCTGTTCTTCCAGACCATCATTGTCGTTAAGATACGACAAGACATCACCTCCGGCTAAGATTATGTCCCCCAACACCTCTTCTGCTTCCTCGTCTCGTCCGTGCTCCATTGTTTCTGCAAATATTACAACATGGCAATTATTACACAAACATGACAGCAGGTGGATATATTAGTGCAAACGTAGACCTAGCTTATTCCGGGTTTGGGGTGGCCTCGGCAACGCTTCAAGGGTAGGGGCGCGGCGGGAGGGGGTAGGAGACCGACATCGTTTTTTTCTAGGGTTTGGGTGTCCTCGAGAGTTTTGGTCGAGCGAGAGGGCCGGGGGGTGCTCCCGTGGTATAAGTTATCACGGTCGAAGTTATCCGGGAGGGGGTTATATCGACAACGACGACATACATACATGGGAAAATAATGTTATCGGGGAGGGGGTAGGTTAAACCCCGCGCCCCCCTCGTGTTGAAGTTATCGGGACACGGGGTATATCGACAACGACATATCCGATAAAAAATAAGAAGACGAAGAAGAAATAAAAAGAGGAGAAGAAGATATTAATAGAGGAGAAGATTGAAGAAAAAAAGAAGAAAAAAGAGGAGAAGAAGAAAGGAATAGAGGAGAAGAAGAGAAAATAGAATATTCGATTTTCTCTTCTTCTCTATTCCTTTCTTCTTCTCCTCTTCTTTTTCTTCTTTTTTCTTCTTCTTATTTATTTCTCCTCTTCTTCCTCTCCTCTTCTTCTCCTTTCTTCCTCTTCTTATTTTCCTTTTTCCTCTCATTCTTTTTCTTCTTCTTCCTTTCCTAGCTAGATATATAAAACTTTTCTAAAAATGTAACTTTTGCATATATACATGGAAAAAATGTTATCGGGGAGGGGGTATATCGACCCCCCTTGACCCTCTTTTCCTTCTTCTTCCTTCTTCCTTCTTCCTCTTTTCTTCTCCAACACAAAACACATCTCATCTCATCTCATTTCATCCAAAAATAATTCTTTGCATATGAACATACATACATTTACTTTTTTTTCTTAAATGTTACATATGAGCATTTTCTTAAATGAGCATATGAACATTTTCTTAAATATCAATGAGCATATGAACATACATATCACCAAAAATAGACCTTTTTCTTGGTAAAAAAGATGCAAAAACGAGCATTATACAGCATATACAGAGCATTATACAGTGAACATACATACATACATACATACATCGTAACAAAAAAAATGAAAAATAGGCCGGTGGTCGGCGACGGCGATGATGGTTGGCGGTGGCGCGCACTTACGGATGGCGTGCGGGGACGTCAATGAGAAGGAAAGGGGAGGAGGCAGGGGCTCACAGCGCGGGGAGGGGTCGAGGTCGTCGGCCAGAATCGGTGCGGCGGCGGACGAACGGCCTCGGGGATGAACGGGTCGCGGGAGCCGGCGTGGTGCTTCCCCGCAGCGACGGCGACGACTGGCGCGGGCGACGGCGACGACGGGCGCAGGCGACGACGACGGCGTCGGCGGGGGCGGCGGGCGGCGTCGGGGCAGCCTAGCGGCAACGGGGCAGGGGCGACGACGGGGGCGCGCGGACGGCGTCGGGGCAGCGGACGGCGTCGATCTGGGCAGCCTGGTGGCGTCGATGAGCTCGGCGTCGTCGGGCGGGCCGGGGGGCAACTGGCGATGAGTTCGTCAAATTTTCCTAAGTGCTACTTATATACCCAGGCCTTTGGGGACCAAATGCCTCTTTTCAGCAGCCCAAAGGGCAGGAAGCGGCGGCCTTTGGTCCCGGTTGGTGGCACCAACCGGGACTAAAGGGGGGGCATTGGTCCCCGGTTGTTGCCACGAACCGGGACCAAAGGGTGGCATTGGTCCCGGTTCGTGCCACCAACCGGGACCAATGGCCTTGCACAGCGGCGTGGTGGTGGGAATTTAGTCCCACCTCGCTAGTTGAGAGCGTCGACTACCTCTTTATAAGCACTGCTGCCTCCTCTCTCTTGAACTCCTCTGAACTGCAGGCCTATGGGCCTAATTTGACACTGCTTTGCCTGTGGGCCTGCTGGGCCTTCTGCGGGCCTGAATCCTGGCCCAACTAGCTGGGTTTCTAGTCGTATTCAGACCGTGGTGGCCGAGGAGGTGGCATTTTTTTAATTTTTTTCCAGTTTTTTGTTTTCTTTGTTGCTTTATTTTTTATTTTGTTTATACTTACAACAAAATACTTACTGTTGCTATTTTAATTATTTTATTAAGGTTTATTTATTTTGTTTTATTATAGTTTATTTTATTTTATTTTATTTTGTTTCTACTTTATTTTTTTTATTTTGTTTCTACTTATTTATTTTATTTTATTTTGTTTCTACTTATTTATAAAAGTTTATTTTGTTTATACTTATTTATTTTATTTTCTTTTTTGCTTTTTGTATTTATTTTATGAAAATTCTTTTTGCTTTTAATGTTTTGAACAGAAAATACTTTGATAATTTTAGTTGCATAAATTCTATATAATTTTAGTTTCAATAATACTAGAGGTTTATAAAAGCTTTTTAGTTGATTCCTTTAGTACCGGTTCTTTCGGCCCTTTCTCACTTCATTTGTTAATTTTCATGCATTTATTGATTATTTTGAGCTATAAGACCCTGAAATTAAAAAGCATTTCAAATGAACTCTGAAAAGGTTGAAAGTTGGCATGGTATCATCATTTCATCCACATAGCATGTGCAAGAAAGTTGAGAGGGTTACGGCAAAAACTGGATGCACTTCGTGTACAAAACGGACAATGGTATCATACTCGTCTGTTACAAAGTTGGCATGGTATCATCATAATAGTTGCGGGAGAAAGTCTTCACTTTTTCTTCGCTTGTGTCATTTGCTTATTGCGCCGTAACCATGGATAATCTTCATCGTTTATCAGGATGCTTGGGTCAGCCTTGACTTTGAAGGGAGGAATTTCATGAAACTTTTCATAATCTTCAGACATGTCTGTCTTGCCCTCCACTCCCACGATGTCCCTTTTTCCTGAAAGAACTATGTGGCGCTTTGGCTCATCGTATGATGTATTCGCTTCCTTATCTTTTCTTTTTCTCGGTTTGGTAGACATGTCCTTCACATAGATAACCTGTGCCACATCATTGGCTAGGACGAACGGTTCGTCAGTGTACCCAAGATTTTTCAGATCCACTGTTGTCATTCCGTACTGTGGGTCTACTTGTACCCCGCCTCCTGACAGATTGACCCATTTGCACTTAAACAAAGGGACCCTAAAATCATGTCCTAGTCAAGTTCCCATATGTCCACTATGTAACCATAATATGTGTCCTTTCCCCTCTCGGTTGCTGCATCAAAGCGGACACCGCTGTTTTGGTTGGTGCTCTTTTGATCTTGGGCAATCGTGTAAAAAGTATTCCCATTTATCTCATATCCTTTGTAAGTCAATACAGTCAAAGATGGTCCCCTGGACAATGAGTACAACTCATCACAAACAGTGTTGTCACCTCTGAGACGTGTTTCCAACCAACTGCTGAAAGTCCTGATGTGTTCACATGTAATCCAGTCGTCGCACTGCTCCGGGTGTTTGGAGCGCAGACTGTTCTTGTGTTCATCGACATAACTGTGTAGTGTGCTTGAGACCAAGAATATCCGTCCCTACATATTATTGAATCCCCTCCAAGCGTGCCTTTTCCAGTCAGTCTCCCCTCATACCGCGATTTAGGGAGACCTATCTTCTTAAGGCCAGGAATGAAGTCAACACAAAACCCAATGACATCCTCTGTTTGATGGCCCATGGAGATGCTTCCTTCTGGCCTAGCGCGGTTATGCACATATTTCTTTAGGACTCCCATGAACCTCTCAAAGGGGAACATATTGTGTAGAAATACGGGCCCCAGAATGACAATCTCGTCGACTAGATGAACTAGGACGTGCGTCATGATATTGAAGAAGGATGGTGGGAACACCAGCTCGAAACTGACAAGACATTGCGCCACATCACTCCTTAGCCTTGGTATGATTTCTGGATCGATCACCTTCTGAGAGATTGCATTGAGGAATGCACATAGCTTCACAATGGCTAATCGGACGTTTTCCGGTAGAAGCCCCCTCAATGCAACCGGAAGCAGTTGCGTCATAATCACGTGGCAGTCATGAGACTTTAGGTTCTGGAACTTTTTCTCTGGCATATTTATTATTCCCTTTATATTCGACGAGAAGCCAGTCGGGACCTTCATACTGAGCAGGCATTCAAAGAAGATTTCTTTCTCTTCTTTCGTAAGAGCGTAGCTGGCAGGACCTTCATACTGCTTCGGAGGCATGCCGTCTTTTTCGTGCAAACGTTGCAGGTCCTCCCGTGCCTCAGGTGTATCTTTTGTCTTCCCATACACGCCCAAGAAGCCTAGCAGGTTCACGCAAAGGTTCTTCGTCACGTGCATCACGTCGATTGAAGAGCGGACCTCTAGGTCTTTCCAGTAGGGTAGGTCCCAAAATATAGATTTCTTCTTCCACATGGGTGCGTGTCCCTCAGCGTCATTCGGAACAGCTAGTCCGCCGGGACCCTTTCCAAAGATTACGTGTAAATCATTGACCATAGCAAGTACGTGATCACCGGTACGCATGGCGGGCTTCTTCCGGTGATCTGCCTCGCCTTTGAAATGCTTGCCTTTCTTTCGACATTGATGGTTGGTCGGAAGAAATCGACGATGGCCCAGGTACACATTCTTCCTGCATTTGTCCAGGTATATACTTTCAGTGTCATCTAAACAGTGCGTGCATGCGTGGTATCCCTTGTTTGTCTGTCCTGAAAGGTTACTGAGAGCGGGCCAATCGTTGATGGTTACAAACAGCAACGCGTGCAGGTTAAATTCCTCCTGTTTGTGCTCATCCCACGTACGTACACCGTTTCCATTCCACAGCTGTAAAAGTTCTTCAACTAATGGCCTTAGGTACACATCAATGTCGTTGCCGGGTTGCTTAGGGCCTTGGATGAGAACTGGCATCATAATGAACTTCCGCTTCATGCACATCCAAGGAGGAAGGTTATACATACATAGAGTCACGGGCCAGGTGCTGTGATTGCTGCTCTGCTCCCCGAAAGGATTAATGCCATCCGCGCTTAAACCAAACCATACGTTCCTTGGGTCACCTGCAAACTCAGCCCAGTACTTTCTCTCGATTTTTCTCCACTGCGACCCGTCAGCGGGTGCTCTCAACTTCCCGTCTTTCTTACGGTCCTCACTGTGCCATCGCATCAACTTGGCATGCTCTTCGTTTCTGAACAGACGTTTCAACCGTGGTATTATAGGAGCATACCACATCACCTTCGCAGGAACCCTCTTCCTGGGGGGCTCGCCGTCAACATCACCAGGGTCATCTCGTCTGATCTTATACCGCAATGCACCGCATACCGGGCATGCGTTCAGATCCTTGTACGCACCGCGGTAGAGGATGCAGTCATTAGGGCATGCATGTATCTTCTGCACCTCCAATCCTAGAGGGCATACGACCTTCTTTGCTGCGTATGTACTGTCGGGCAATTCGTTATCCTTTGGAAGCTTCTTCTTCAATATTTTCAGTAGCTTCTCAAATCCTTTGTCAGGCACAGCATTCTCTGCCTTCCACTGCAGCAATTCCAGTACGGTACCGAGCTTTGTGTTGCCATCTTCGCAATTGGGGTACAACCCTTTTTTGTGATCCTCTAACATGCGATCGAACTTCAGCTTCTCCTTTTGACTTTTGCATTGGGTCCTTGCATCGACAATGACCCGGCGGAGATCATCATCATCGGGCACATCGTTTGGTTCCTCTTGATCTTCAGCAGCTTCCCCCGTTGCAGCATCATTGGGCACATCGTCTGGTTCCTCTTGATCTTCAGCAGCTTCCCCCGTTGCAGCATCACCGTATTCAGGGGGCACATAGTTGTCATCGTCCTCTTCTTCTTCTTCGCCGTCTTCCATCATAACCCCTATTTCTCCGTGCCTCGTCCAAACATTATAGTGTGGCATGAAACCCTTGTAAAGCAGGTGGGTGTGAAGGATTTTCCAGTCAGAGTAAGACTTCGTATTCCCACATTTAGGGCATGGACAACACATAAAACCATTCTGCTTGTTTGCCTCAGCCACTTCGAGAAAATCATGCACGCCCTTAATGTACTCGGAGGTGTGTCTGTCACCGTACATCCATTGCCGGTTCATCTGTGTGCATTATATATAATTAAGTGTGTCAAAAACCATTACAGAACATCATGAATAGATAATTAAGTGACCAAATTAATAGAAGTTCATCATCACATTAAAACCAAAGTACATACATAGTTCTCATCTAACAACATATAGCTCTCCAGAGCATCTAATTAATTAAACCATACATCTAAAGTAAGAATTTTTTTCTTTCAGAAAGAAGATAAGAACAAGAGGCTCACCACGGTGGTGCCGGCGACGAGATCGGCGCGGGCGATCGACGGCGGTGAAGACGGGAATGGGACGTGACGGGCCGCTAAACCTAGACAAATCTCGAGGAAAATGGAGCTTTGAGGTCGAGCTTCGAGAGGAGAAAGCTTAACTAGTGTGGCTCGGGCATTTCATCGAACACCTCATGTGCATAGGAGGTGAGCTAGAGCACCACAAAGCCCTCCCCTCGCCGGCCAGAGAAAAACAGAGCACTAGAGTGCTCTGCTTGCGGGCGAGGGGTATATATAGGCACCTCATTGGTCCCGGTTCGTGGCATGAACCGGGACTAAAGGGCAGCCTGTGGTCCCGGTTCAAGCCACCAACCGGGACCAATGGTGGTGGGCCAGGAGCGAGGCCCATTGTTCCCGGTTCGTCCCACCAACCGGGACCAAAGGGGCCAGATGAACCGGGACCAATGCCCCCACGAGGCCCGGTAGGCCCCTGGCCTCACGAACCGGGACCAGTGCCCCCATGGGTCCCGGTTCTGGACTGAACCGGGACTAATGGGCTGACCCGACCTGAACCAAAGCCCTCTTTTCTACTAGTGCAGCAGTAGGAGGAGGAACCAGAATATGCCATCTGACAGTGACCAACTGACCATAGTTGTATGCTTGCTCAATAGTATGTGGCCTGGGAGGCGGTACAGGAGCAGTGGTAGTGGCAGTGACTTCAGGCTGCAGATTGGCATCAGGTGCAGCATTGACTTCAGGTGCTATCACTTCAGGCACCTCATTGACTTCAGGCGCCACATTAGCTTCAGCCATGACAACGTCATTGGCTTCAGTGTTGGTGTTGGTGGCCGCCTCAATGTTGTTAACCTCCACTTGAGTAGCTGGAGGGTCAGACACGTTCTCCTCGAGAACAACTTGGTTGATAGGGGGTGTAGCAACACGTGCTTCTTCTTCTCTTGGTTCTTCTTGGTCATCGGCTGATGCAGCCGGAATATCTTCAGCCACATTGGCTTCAGTCTCGGGGTTGTTCACAGTTGGAGAGGCTTCAGGAAAGACTTGGCGTGAAACGGATTGGCGCTCTTCTCCTTCTGGAACACTTGACAGAGTGACCTGTGGCCTTGGTCCTTTGCGAAGCCTGCGAAATGCTGGCAACGCTTGTGGAGATGGAGTTGGTTGGGCCACAAAGTCTTCATCTTCAATCACCGGAGTGGTGACTTGAGTTGTGGGAGTAACAGGTGTTTCTTCTTGACAGGGGGAGTCTTGTCGGTGATCAGCCCATGAGTCATCCTGAGCAGTTGGCGTCAATGGACGACCAATGCTGATGAGTTTGCTATTCATAAGAACAGGCGATGATACCATGTTGTGCTCGATCTGAGGAAGGACTTCATCATCTTCAACATTGTCATGATGACCAATGTCTTCAGCTGCGTTGGGGTCAATAGCTGGAATGTCTTCAGCTTCAGGAGCCTCTGTGGAAGCAGGCTCATGAACTATCATTCGACGTTCTTGTTGTGCAGATTCAGGACGAGCAACAGAAATTGGCTCGACTACAAGGGGCTCTGTGGGAGCAGCCCGATCTCTCTTCTTGGTCTTGCGCTTCTTGGTGGGTGGAGCATCATCAGTGGTGTTCTTGGTCTTGCGCTTTCTGGCCTTGGCTTCAGCTGCCCTTGTCTTCTGAAGCTCTGAAGCCACTGTGGGGACCTTAGGCTTCACGCCTGTCATACTGGCTGGGAAGACAATGCGAGGTTCGTCCCGCCTGGATGGTTCAGTTTGGTCCACAGATGGCTTCTTCTTCTGCTTGGCGGCCATCTTAGGGTCGATGCTAGGACGCCCAAGTGCCTTGCGCTTCTCAGCTTCATTGTAAGCTTGAACACACTTGGCAGCAAGAATCTTCATGCGCTCACGAGAACCTTTGGTTCATCACGTTTCTTGTGAAACGCTTCCTTGAGCTCATGCAGCATGACCTTGAAGTTCTGGACGTCTGCCACGCTGAGCTTGGCCACATGCTTCTTGAACTGAGCCTTTTCATAATCGATCTTATGCTTCAGCTCAACAATTTTCTGAGCAAGAGCCAGCTCAGGAGCAATGGCTCCATGGAAGGAGACGCTTAGGCCAATTGGAAGTTGCAGATCGTCAAAGCTGAGATTGGGGGTGTCAAACCACTCATCAATGAAGTTGTTCAATACTTCCACGTCAAAGAGAGGCAAATCATTGAAGATTTCCGCCTCTTGCTTGCTCTTTATCAGCTGCTCAAGAGCATCATCAGCAAGATCGTCGTCACTTGACAGATCAATGGCGTCATTCTCGTTCCTCAGAACAGCAGCAGGGGTCAGAGCTGGACCAGTGGAGTGCATAGGCTTCTTTTTCTTCTTCTCAGACTTGGAGATGCGTGAGAGATCTTCAGACTGCACACTTGGTGCAGGAGGAGAAGTGGCCAGAGGCTTCACTCATGAAGCTGTTGGTGCAGGGGAAGGCTTCGAAGCTTTAGGTTTCTTCAGCTTCTTTGGCTTAGGTGGTGCAGGCGCTTCGTTAGAATCAGCGTCGTCTGCATGCTCATCCACGGCTGTCCCTTGAACCATAATATGAGTGATGAGACCTTCTAGGTTGTAGAAGGGCCCAACAAGATTGGGTTCAGCTTCGCGGGTGCCATCGGCACGAGGAGCAGAGGGGCCTGGATTGAAGTCTAATCCCCGCGACTTCTTGTTTTCTTTCACAGAGTTCTTGGCAAACTGGAAGTTGCGCTTGAACAAATTGTCGTCACGACACCATAGCAATGAAGATGGGTCGGCATCTACAGGCTGTGGTCCACGGACAATGCAAGGGTAGAAGCCTTGTTCAATGGCTTCAGCTCTGGACCTGGGTGGAAGATTTTTGTACAAAATGTCTCCCCATGGTCGCTTGATGGCATTCTTCTCAGCATATTCCTGGGTCACGAACCTGTACTTGTACCATTGTTCTTCCCAATATCTTCGAATCCATTGGATTCGGGTTTTTCGCTGATTGTAGTCCTCCTCTGGATCTGTCTTGTACAACTCACAGAGGTTAGGAGGTAAATCTCTTGAGGTGTTCCCACGGCGTTGTCTGCCACCCTTCCTTGCAGACTTCTCTGTTGCCATGAAGTTCAGACTGAATGGCTTCAACACTGTCAAAGGCTTCCGTCTGCTGGTTAGACAGGAACTGGCTTCGGGAGAGTTGATGCGATGCTGTAAGAATTCTGCAAATGAATACAGACTATGAGAACCAAGGGATTCTCCCACGGACATGTACCTGTGACAGCATTAGAGATGCGAGGGAAGGGGAAGGGGTCATATGCATTCTCAGAAGATTTTGAAGATAAATCAGTTTAGAAGACATTGACCTCATAGCGCGAAGACATTCACTTATATGTTGAGAGTTGGTTCCAGATTTGTACGAATCCAAGAATAAGTACAAGTGAGGAATCTAACTACGTGTGAAGCATAAGTGAATATACTAGGCATTATATGAGATGCAGACAGGATAGATCCAAATTTGTGGAGGCAGAAACCACTTTTGGTAAGAAAGGATGAATCTATAGGATCAAAAAGACGGTAAAAAGACGGTTTTAATTTACCACACGATGAACTGCTAGACGGAGTAGAAGATGAGGCCGAGCAGTTCGATCTTCCGTGCCCTAACTTGGCGACGGAGGATACCTATGGCGGCGGCGGAGAAGACGATGTCCGCGGCCGGCGTGAAGACGGCGTCGGAGAGGTCGCGGCAGCTAAGCGCTTCGTCGCCGGCATCGTCGAGAGCTAGCGAAGGCGCTAGGGTTTGTCGAGGTGGAGAGGTGGAAGAAGGATTTTGACCGTGATTGGACGGGTATTTATAGGGAAAGGGACGACACAGCGCAATTACGCAGGTGCCCCTGGTGGTTCACATCTGAGGGACACGTGGCGAACATGCAACACATTGGGAGATGTCCCATGTTCCCATGCCCGCCTGATCTGTCGGACGATCGTTCCGGCTTCTCCGGGTTTCAGGCAATAAGAATTGAACATTTAAAACAGATTTAATGTTTGTCTCTGTATCTTCTGCTGACAAGGACGCAGAGAAGACATTCGACAGTTTCAACAGAATGCATATGATTTGTATAGATAGAGTTTGAGGTAGGATGCATAGAGAGGTTAGGGTCCGATCACATTCACTTAGTTCAAAAGATTCAAACGAGAAGACATAGCTATAACTGAATGCTGTAGAGGACAAAACACTAATATATGTATATACCAGAATGCAACCAAATCAACATAGTGAAGATAATCATGAAGACAAGTTGAAATTGAAGACAAACCAAATGGAAGACATAGCAAATGTAACGCCATGAGAAAAACACTTCAAACAGAAGAATTTGATGGTAGCGTTACCCACCGTATAGGAAGTATTAGACCCAGACACGGCGCACAATTATCGTGGCGCTCCGAAGTCAAATTCCGCGTTAATGTATTCACACTTAGAATGTAAGTCTTCATTGATTGAAGATATACTTTACTTCGTGTGTTGCACATCTAAGTCATCATCATGCATAAGTGTTAGGATGTGTGCCTGATCACAGTACATTTGAGGACTCCAAGATATTTAGCTCACACCGTAACTTGCAAAACCTTTTCTCATCCAAGGGCTTTGTGAAGATATCTGCCAGTTGCTCTTCAGTGTTGACGTGTATGATATCAATATCTTCCTTCATGACATGATCTCTGAGAAAGTGATGACGAATTTCAATATGCTTTGTCTTCGAGTGCTGAACTGGGTTGTTGGCAATCTTGATGGCGCTTTCATTGTCACAGTAGAGTGGTACTTGTTTCAGATGGATGCCATAGTCCTTGAGTGTTTGCTTCATCCATAGAAGCTGAGCGCAGCATGATCCAGCAGCAATGTATTCAGATTCAGCAGTGGAGAGTGATACACAGTTCTGCTTCTTTGAAGACCAACAGACAAGTGATCGTCCCAGAAAGTGACATGTGCCTGATGTAGACTTGCGATCCACCTTGTCACCAGCATAATCAGCATCCGAGAATCCAACTAGATCAAACTCTGAGCCCTTTGGATACCATAATCCTAATGTTGGGGTGTAAGCCAAATATCGAAGAATTCGCTTCACAGTTAAGTGATGCGATTCCTTTGGTGCCGCTTGGAATCGAGCACACATGCAAACACTAAGCATAATATCTGGACTAGATGCACATAAATAAAGTAAAGAACCAATCATGGAGCGGTATACCTTTTGATCGAACTCTTTACCATTGGCGTCAGGACCCAGATGACTCTTGGTTGGCATTGGCGTCGTGTAACCTTTGCAGTCTTGCATTCCAAACTTGTTCAGACAATCTTTGAGGTATTTCTCTTGAGATATGAAGATGCCATTTATTTGTTGACGGATTTGAAGACCAAGGAAAAACTTCAGCTCACCCATCATTGACATTTGAAGACTCTGTAGGAGTGCGAGTCCTTTCTGTAACCGAGCATAAAACCTTCATGTGCTTTCAGTGCAAATTTTGAAGTGTGACGTGGATCCTTGATCTAGCACCTAGCACCAAATACTCTGAAGTAACTGACATTTGGCTTCTTACTAGTGAGGAATTCATAGGATGTTTTCTTCAGAAGCTTGTGAAGATAAACACGGTTGATGACATGGCATGCAGTATCAATAGCTTTAGGCCAGAACTTTCTGGGTGTCAAGTATTCATCGAGCATCATCTGAGCCATCTCAATGAGTGTTCTGTTCTTGCGCTCCACGATGCCATTCTGCTGAGGGGTGTACGGAGCTGAGAACTCATGAGTGATGCCTAATGTATCCAAGTACAGATCGAGGCCGGTGTTCTTGAACTCCGTGCCGTTGTCACTCCTGATATGCTTGATCTTGACGCCATAGTTGTTCATGGCACGGTTGGCGAAGCGTCTGAAGACATCCTGCACTTCAGTCTTGTAGAGAATTATGTGAACCCATGTATATCTTGAATAATCATCAACAATGACGAAGCCATAGAGACAAGCATTTGTAGTGAGAGTAGAGTAGTGAGTAGGGCCAAATAAGTCCATGTGAAGCAGCTCGAAGGGTTGAGATGTCTTCATGATTGTCTTCGAGGGATGCTTGGCCCTAGTCATCTTTCCAGCTTCACAGGCACCGCACAAGTGATCCTTCTTGAACTTAATGCCCTCGATGCCTATGACATGCTTCTTCTTTGCGAGAGTGTGTAAGTTCCTCATGCCAGCATGCCCTAGCCTCCGATGCCAGAGCCAACACTCTGAAGCTTTTGCAAGAAGGCATACGACAAGCTGTGGCCCTGCTGAGAAATCTACCATGTATAGATCATCTTTCCGGTACCCTTCACAGACTAGAGACTTGTCAGATTCCATAAGTACAAGGCAACGATATTTTCCAAATATCACAATCATGTTCAAGTCACAAAGCATTGAGACAGACATTAAGTTGAAACCAAGGGATTCAACAAGCATCACTTTATCCATGTGCTGATCCTTTGAGATTGCAACTCTACCTAGACCCAATACCTTGCTTTTACCAGTGTCAGCAAATGTGATGTGACTCTTGTCAGATGGACGTAAGGTTGAGTCCATGAGAAGACTTCGATCACCAGTCATATGATTAGTGCATCCGCTGTCCATAATCCATTCTGAAGCATGAGGTGTCATACCCTACAGTACAGTTAGGGGGATAGGCTTCACCAAGAGTATTGTGAAGCATAAACATTTGACGGGCAAGAGGATTATGAAAGCTCAGATCAAGATTAGGACTGATAGGATGATTGGCAAACGATTCAGGAACAAAATACATAGTGAGACCATTTGGGCATTTGATCTTGCGCCCTACAAGATATTTTAGGTCCCCAGCAATAGCATCAGACGCCTTTGATTTCCGGCTGGAGACCTTTCCCTGCAAAAGAAAGTTAATTCTTCTTAACCACCCACATCTTCAGGGGTGGCTTAGAAGCAATGAGTCTAAGTGCAGCATCTGAGAACTTCGGCTTTGGAGCCCTAGCAAATAGCCTTGCAGGAGATGAATGATACTCATATGAATAAGCAGAAATTTTTTAGTTTTATGAACATAGCGGTATGAAGAAACACGCTCATATTCATAAGTCTGAGTATGATTTCCCTGCAAAACATTGGCGTTAGGGTGACTCAGGTGAGTCCTCTGTCTGTATGAAGCCTTTGGACAATATGAAGCCTTTGGTCTGAGATTTGTCTTCTTCCCAGGTGGTGTCATGATGAAATTCACAGGAAGATTATCAAGACAACTTTTGGGAACCCAGATCTTCTTCATAGGTGGCCCATTCCTGCAGTTAGTACCAACATACCTGGCAAACACTTCACCATTCGATTCTTAAACATTTTATAGTTTGCATCAAAGGATTCATCAATGATAATAGGGTTAGCACAAGTGAAGCCAGATAAGGTGGATGGATCCACTGAAGGTCCCTTTGCAGCAACCCATGTGGTTTTGGGGTACTGCTCAGGCTTCCAGTAGGAGCCATCAACATTCATTTTCCTCTCAAACCCAACACCCTCTTTCCTAGGGTTTCGGTTCAGAATCTGCTTTTTGAGGACATCGCACAGTGTCTGATGCCCTTTGAGACTTTTGTACATCCCTGTTTCAAGCAATGTCTTCAACCTAGCATTTTCATCACCAATAGTAGTGGTATCCTCAGCAGAGGGGTTAGTTACCACATCAGCAGTTGAAGATATTGCAACAGTAGCAGCAGTAGAACATTCAACAACAGAAGTAGCGTTATCACGCTCAAGGCATTTTAGACATGGTGGTTCAAATCCTTCCTGAGTGGAACTGATCTGTTGAGCGCGAAGTGACTCATTCTCTTTTTGAAGATCTTCATGAGTCGCTCTCAATTTCTCAAGCTCTTGATTCCTTTGAAGATAATCATAGGAGAGCTTTTCATGAGTTGTTGAGAGCGTTTCATGACGACTTTCAAGTTCCTGGTACTTAACATGAAGATTTTTTATGTCTTCAATTAAGGACTGAGAACAGGTCATTTCAGCGTCCAATAGGTCATCGCTTTTATCTAACAGTTTTTGAGTATGTTCCATAGCTTTGTGTTATTCAGTTGCAATTTTAGCAAGTGTTTTGTAGCTGGGTTTGGATTCACAATCAGAGTCATCTTCACTAGATGTTTGAAAGTAAGCATCGCGTGATTTTACCTTGGCACCACGTGCCATGAAGCAGTAGGTGGGAGCAGAGCCGTCCTTATCATTAGCTTCAGCGTTGGTAACGGAGCCATTGTCTTCAGTGTTGAAGATGGACTTGGCAACGTAGGCTGTAGCTAGAGCCAGACTTGCAACGCCAGGGTCGGACTCCTCCTCAGACTCCACCTCCGCCTCCTCAGAAGCAGACTCCTCCTCTGAATCCATCTCCTTGCCGACAAAAGCACGAGCCTTGCCAGATGAGCTCTTCTTATGAGATGAAGACTTGGATGAGGACTTGGAAGAAGACTTTGAGGATTTCTTCTTCTTCTTGTCATCAGAATCATATTCCTTGCTCTACTTCTTCTTCTTCTTCTTCTTCTTCTTCTTCTCATTGTCCCACTGTGGACACTCAGAGATGTAGTGTCCATGTTTCTTGGACTTGTGACATGTTCTCTTCTTGTAGTCATGAGTGGAAGCTTCATCCTTTCTTGAGCTGGATCGTGAAGACTTTCTGAAGCCCTTCTTCTTAGTGAACTTCTGGAACTTCTTCACAAGCATAGCAAGTTCCTTTCCAATGTCTTCAAGATCATCAGAACTGCAGTCAGATTCTTCTTCAGATGAGGAAACAGCTTTTGCCTTCAAAGCACGAGTTCGGCCGTAGTTGGGACCATAGATATCTCCTTTCTCAGATAGCTAGAACTCATGTGTGTTGAGCCTCTCAAGTATATCACTCGGATCGAGTGTCTTGAAGTCAGGGCGTTCTTGTATCATGAGGGCAAGGGTGTCGAACGAGCTGTCAAGTGATCTCAGTAGTGTCTTGACGATTTCATGCTTGGTAATCTCAGTGGCGCCGAGAGCACGAAGCTCATTTGTGATGTTAGTGAGGCGATCAAACGTGAGCTGGACATTCTCATTGTCGTTTCTCTTGAAGCGGTTGAAGAGGTTGCGAAGAACACTGATCCTTTGATCTCTCTAGGTTGAGACGCCTTCGTTGACCTTGGAGAGCCAGTCCCAGACTAGCTTCGACGTTTCCAGAGCACTCACCACGGCCATAATGTCCTTTGGTCAGATGACCAGAGATGATGTTCTTGGCAGTAGAATCCAGTTGAGTGAACTTCTTGACATCAGCAGGGGTGACACCTTCACCAATCTTGGGAACGCCATTCTTGACGACATACCAGAGGTCGACATCAATGGCTTCAAGATGCATGCGCATCTTATTCTTCCAGTAGGGATATTCAGTTCCATCGAAGACGGGGCAAGCAGCGGAGACTTTGATTATCCCTGCAGTCGACATAGCTAAAACTCCAGGTGGTTAAACCAAATCACACAGAACAAGGGAGTACCTTGCTCTGACACCAATTGAAAGTGCTAGTTATCGACTAGAGGGGGGGTGAATAGGCGATTTTTATGAAAGTCTTCAAAACATGAGAGTTTCGTAGACAAACAATAGAAATGAACCTATTGATATGCAGCGGAAGGTAAACTACACTAAGCAACCCATAGTCAAGTATGCAAAGAAGTGAAAGCACGAAGACTAATAACAGCTAGGTAGTAAGGATCAGGATGGAAGATGGTATGAAGCCAAACAACGATAGTAGTCACACAGTGAAGACAAATAGGTAAAGCAAAGAGGCAATGACTTCACGAATACGAAATGTAAGTAAGGAGAGGGAGAGGATAGAACCAGTCACTTGTCGAGGACACAGGATTTGTTGGACCAGTTCCAGTTGTTGTGACAACTGTACGTCTGGTTAGGGAGGCTGAGATTCAACTCAGAAGACCTCGTCTTCACCTTATTCCCCTTGAGCTAAGGACACCCAGTCCTCGCCCAATCACTCTGGTAAGTCTTCAAGGTAGACTTCCAAACCTTCACAGACTTCGTTCACCGGCGATCCACAATGACTCTTGGATGCTCAGAACGCGACGCCTAACCGGCTGGAGGATTCACAGTCCTCAAGTGTAACAAGCCTTCAGGTCACGCGGATATATAGAAAGACTTCAGTGATGCCTAACACTCTTTGGCTCTGGGTGTTTGGGCTTTGTCCTCGCCAGGATTTCTCTCTCTCAAAAGCTTCGAAGGTGGGTTGCTCTCAAACGACAAAAGCCGTGCACTAACTCTGAGCAGCCACCAATTTATGGTGTAGGGGGTGGGCTATTTATAGCCCCTAGGCAACCCGACCTGATTTGTCCGAAATGACCCTGGGCCACTAAGGAACTGACACGTGTTCCAACGGTCAGATTTCAAACACACGCGGCAACTTTACTTGGGCTACAAGTAAAGCTGACTCATCCAGCTCTGGATAAGATTTGCTCTCATTGTCTTCGCTCGAAGACATAGGATTTTGGTTGAGCATCACTTCAGTCACTCTGACTTTGTTCACTGGGATCCCACTTAACAGTACGGTGGTTCCTACGACTCAACAAAGAAGAAAAGGAAACAACGAAACAACTAAGTCTTCGCGCTCCATAGTCTTCACGCAATGCCTTCTCTTGTCATAGTCTTCAATTTGAATATCTTCACATACCACCATTGTCTTCAATGTCTTCATACATTTTTAGGGGTCATCTCCGGTAGGTAAACCGACTCAGTGAGGGACTACTACCTGTGTTATCCTGCAATTCTCACAAACACATTAGTCCCTCAACCAGGTTTGTCGTCAATACTCCAAAACCAACTAGGGGTGGCACTAGATGCACTTACACTTGTCATCATCTTGATATCTTCAACCGGGTTAGGTTCCGATTTACCTACAAACTTGGCTAGGATCTTACCGGTCAACTAAACAAGTAAGTTATCATGGTTCTTCAAAATATTTTTGAAGTTATCATTCTGCTCAGTTTGACTAGCAATAATTTTTTAGAGTATCCTCAAGAGTATTTCTATTGATATTGCTATTACTAGCTCCATTAAATTATTAGGTGCTCCATTATTATTAGGGTATGGTAATCTACGAGCATACCCATTATTTTTCAAGTTTGGATTGTAGCTATTACGAGCAATGATATTCACATCATTAATTTCTTCATTAGTGATGGCATTCACATTTACCTCTTGTTTACCTTTCGTGACGGAGATGAGTTCATCAAACTTGGTTTTCAACTCCGCATTGTTTTCTTCAATTGCATTCACTCTTTTTGTATGCTTGCTGTGCTATCCCTGGATCAGTAGCTAGCAGACATAGTACTCGATGAACTAGCAGAAAATCACATGTTAAAAAGTAACATAAATACTATTACCTTATAGTCCACACAATATAAATAACAACAAAGATTGTGGAGTAGCATCAACACCAATGGCAAAGTTGGGTGTAGACATTGTAACCCCTAACGCATCACTTACTCGTCATATAGTTCCCGCAACATGATAAGTTGCACCTGTGTAGGTTAGCACATGGAATGTGCTAGCAAGTCACACCATAGGAGAGTATAACTTGTGCATGCAATTTGGCCAGTGGAAGGCCCTAGGTTTAAATTTTGCGTAAAGCAAGTTTGTCTTATTTTCATGATCATCAATTTATTACTACAAAGCTTATCATATGATTGAGATGGTTCCTCCACTCAATCTATACCCAAGTTGATTTAAACCCATTTAATTAATTAAATTTGATGAGATCACTCAACATTCCCACGTCTAGATGCTCAAATTGACCGTAACCAGGGACACGGATAATCAATTAGTTTTACATACTGTGAGGTTTGCGCACTTTTCCCCAAAAGACTCGATCACCTTCTTTGTAGCTCATACACTTGTGGTATGTGAACTGGAAGACCGAGACATAGTCTTTAAAAAGAATTTCCCTTAACTCCGGTAGTGCTCATCCCACCTACTTATATTACTTCTCGTAGCACTACCAAGTAAGAGTCATCACAACTGATCAACCAAGCCAGGACCCATAATAGCTTGTGGCTGGACACGTAAGCTTCTAGTCATGAAATATCGTTTGATCCCTTTGAACCTAGGTGGCTTTCCATAAAAGAGTGATCCCCTGGTTACTCTAGGACACTCGGGAAAATCCCTAGTTACTCCAGGGTGCCCCTCACCATGCAACCGTTCCACCCAGATAATTCGTTAACATAAAGTTATTGTCATTTAATTGGTTCTAATTACTACATTTCCTCTCATACCACATAATGAATCACTTCCCAATCCCCGTCTACTTTAGCATAGAAAAAATATCCTACAGCGTTGGCTCAAACCTACCTCAATGAACTACTGGGAGTATATTGCATACTATATTCATAGTCCTACTCATACATATATTCAATGGGTCTACAATGCATAGAAAACATATGTATAAAAGGAGTATGATCTAGATGTAACTTTCCTGGTTGATGAAGCTATTCGCACCCACAATTCTTCATAATTCTACTCGTCACAAGCAATCTATCGTAAACGAAATAATTCAACTCAACAACCATGCCATATAAAAATCCAAATAAACTCAAGAACGAAGTATGGCATAGTGCAAAAGGCAACAACATAAATAGTCTTATTATATAGCATGCGTCGTTATGGTGTTAGAACGTGGTAGGTGAAGGAATTAACTCAAAAGAGTTAATGGATATTGAAAGATTGCTATACAAGTATGTTTCAGATAGCATGGAGTTGAGAACAACATGAAGGTTGTTTAGAAGATTGCATATGACATAAGAGTTCATATGGAAAAAGAATTATTTGAATGGAGCACTACAACGCAAGTTATAGTAAAATGAAATTTTATTTGAATATTTAAATTCAAACATGTCAAAATTATTTGTATTTGGAGTATACGTGACATAAATATCAAGTATATGATACAGGTGTTCATATGCAAAAGGAAACACTTGAAATGATATATGGTTTGCAAGATATGATCAAAATAAGTTTGAATTTCAAATTATAATTGCTCAAATTTGAGGAAGTTTTAAAGTTGAAATAATGGTGCTACTAGATAGTCATTATCAATATGAACACGTAGAAAAAAAAGAATCACCAGATTTGGAATAACAAATCAAAAGATATAACCGAAAGAAGTTCGCATTTAATATGTCAAAATACTGCCACAACAACACTTTCTGAACTAGTGGAGTAATCTGGCTATGATCAAAATTATATGTTGAAAAGATAACTGTACTGGTACTAATAGGAGGATTACTTCGATAAGAATCTAATGCAATTGGATTCGTCGAAAATGGAGCTACGTGTAAATAGTTATGATCGAAAGAAGTTTGAAGTTGAATTTGAATAAATTTGGAATTTGAAGTTGCAAAAATTTGATAGATAGGTTAACTGGATAGATGAGATCAACATGAAAATTTGGGCGTTATTTCAACAAATTTAGATGTACGAGTGAAAAATTATGACTAAAAA
The DNA here is from genome assembly GCF_018294505.1 of Triticum aestivum. Classification (NCBI taxonomy): domain Eukaryota; kingdom Viridiplantae; phylum Streptophyta; class Magnoliopsida; order Poales; family Poaceae; genus Triticum; species Triticum aestivum. The sequence goes on from NC_057811.1 coordinate 344,647,964, forward strand.
AATTCTAAGGCTAATTTGTGAAATACAGGGACTAATTGATAATATGAAACAACCTACAATGGACGGAATACATAACTTAGCGAAAAAATGGATTCCTATCATTGACTAGTCTAAAAATAATAAACTACGGAAATATAAAAGAAAATACGAAGACAGAAATGAGAAAGATACCACAGAAGAAAGAATATTTTAATGAGGTTAGCCAAACCAAAAATTAATTTAGTCCGAATTGGATGTATTTGAGTGTTCCTTATGTCTTTATATATAGGTTTGAGGTTTATCGGATAGTCAATGTGCGACTAAAAGAGACAAAAGAAATGCGTGCATGTACAGGAAAATAGAGAACGCCACGCACGGGCGAGACAACGCCAAGGCGCATGAGAAAAAGGAAAGGAAATAAATACAGGTTGCGCACGTGGGCTGCTGGCTGTGCTGTGCTGCACGTGAGCGAGGGATAAGTATGAGTTACCCAAAGCGAGAGATAGGTATTGATCCCTCTGCGCAAGAGATGGGTACAACTCGCTCTGTGCGGGAGATAGGTATAAGCCGCCTGACCAACAGTATTCATAGCGTTTTTTTATTATGTTTTACGCAGAGAGGGAGGAAGTGTCCTAAACATGACCCATTTTCCATTAAAAAATTGGGAAAAATTCACATAAATATATGGTGATATATAGAGTGATGTAAACATTTTCTATGGCCTATATAAATTACTTTGGAAATAATTAATATTGCAATTTTAGTTAAGTTAAGTATTTAAAATAATGTTCAAAATAAAATTTAAATTCCAAACATTATTCAAATACTTTTAAAATATTTATTTTTAAGGAGTCATATTACCTTCTCTCAATTATTTCCTTTTGAATTGGAAAATGTTTGAATATTTGGAAATTCAAATTTCACATACAACCAAAATCCAAACCGAAAATTATGGGCAAGTCATTTTATTCCCTCTCATTTAATATTCATTCAAACTCAAAGTTTCAAATTCAACTCAATTTTAAACAAGATCAATCAAAGAAATAAAAAATTACTTAATTTATATAAAATTCCAAAATTCAGAATTTTGGAATGTTACAAATCTACCCCCCTTAAAATGAATCTCGCCCTCGAGATTCAAAGAGGCTAGAAAGAAAAGTTTAGGTCTGGTGTCTCCTTGAATATCCATTTATCGCCAAATTGTCTAGGATGCTACCACCCTTAGAATCAAAGTCACGGGTCCATCCAAACTCGTGTCTTCCTGCATTTTTGGGATGTTGCACTTTTGGTGGTAGTTCTTTCAACCTACCATTGGGCATGGTTTTCTTGCATATCATCAAGTAGTTTCTTGAGATCATATGGCTTTCCAATGATCGTTGCTCCTGCAGCTATATCAAGCATAGTTTTTGACATAGGATTTAAACCATTATAAAACATATGAAGGAGTAACCATTCCTCCATTTCATGGTTAGGATAATTCCTTATGGCTTCTTTCATTCGATCCCACGCAAGCGCTAGTGGCTCACATTTCATGCTTGAAACCTGTAATCTGAGAATAAAGTTGCATGATTTTTGTAGGTGGACAAAACTTACATAGAAATTTGCTGGAACAATCATCACATGAAGTTATACTTCCTCTAGGTAAAGCTAGAAGCCATTATTTTTATTTTCCTCTCAAAGAGAAAGGAAATACACGCAACTTCAAAGCGTTAGGGTCATAATCTCTAATGTGTGGCATGTTGGACAATTTAGTAAAATTGTGCAAGTTCATACCGGACCCATCTTCATCAACCTTGTTGCCTCCATGATGATGTGTGAGTAGTTCCCAAAGGACCTACGGGTCCATAGCAGCAGCTACATGGATCTCTCTCTCTCTCTAATCTTCAATACAATTATCTCTTCAAAGATCTATTCGATGTAATTCTTGCGGTGTGTTTGTTGGTTTACGATGAATTATGGGTTTATGTTCAGATTATTCACTGAAATTAATTGAGTCTTTTATGAGATTTATTATGTGTGATTTTATAGCCTTGTATTTCTCTCTGATCTATCTATCTCTTTTGGCCAATTAGATTGATTCATCTTCAATGTGAGAGGTGCTTGGTAGTAGGTTCAATCTTGCGGTGTCCTTGCTCTGTGACAGAAGGAGTTGCAAGGCACGCATTTGTATTGCTATTACTAAAGGTAAAACAATGGGGCTCGAACATATTATTTGCTCTTGCTTCGTACTCCCTCCGTCGCGAAATTCATGTCTCGCGTGCAGTACAGTGGTTGTTTTGCAAAAAACACCTCGTAATGTTAAAACAGTAGCAAACAGGTCCTTGAATCCTTCTGCTTCCTTCGTCCGGCGCCCGCGCGTCGCCAGGGGCCAGCGCTGTGGGATTCCGCCGCCGTGCTGGAGATTCCGGCGCTCGCAACCCACCCACCGCCGCCCACCTACCACCAGCTGCCCGCCGATTTCGCCGCCCACCGCACCGCGACCACCAGGCGAGCTGGTCCTCGATCCGCAAGGACCTGCCGGCGCCCAGCTGTGCAATTCCGCCACTTCACTGAGTTTCCGCCCACATGCGCGACCAGCCACTGCGGTGCGCCCACCTGCACCGCCGCCAACCTCCGTGATTCCGCCGCGATCCTTCTCTGTGCCCCGTCTCTGCTGCTGGGAGACTACAATCGCCGACCCAGTCTCTCCTTCCCCACCGGCTACTTCCTCGCCGGCTCTGTTGCTGAGGTAGTCCTTCCCCGCTGGCTCCTTCCTCGCCACTGACGCCTACTAATGCTGCTGCCCCGCCGCCGACGCCTACTACTGCTGCTGCCCCCGCCGCTGATGCCTACTGTTGCTGCTGCTTCGACCACCTGCAGCTGGTACTCCTGCAAAATTGGTAATGTTACCTTTGGAAATATTCAATCAGTATATGACAAGATTTTGTTAATTTGGAAACATTAAATCATGTTAATTATGGAAACATTCAATCAGGAAATGGGATTTTGTTAATTTTGGAAACATTTAATCATGTTAATTCTGGAAACATTAAACCATGTTAATTTCGGAAACATTCAATCAGACAAGATTTTGGCACCTGGAATTATTACGGCATGGATTATGGACTCTCACATTTTTTTGAGGGAATTATGGACTCTCACCTGATCATCATCTATGGTCCTCGAGCTGAAATGTTCAGGTTTGGACTTGTAGCTGTACTTTGCAATTTAGGACATGGAAATGATCAACAATAGAAAAATAGAACAACACAGAGCTCTACAAATCAATATGTGTACCAACTTTTTTGGCAATAATTTTGTTGATCAACAAGGTTTGAAGAACTTGTACAGTACTATTGCAAATTTTATTCACACATGATAAGTCCAGGTCATAAAAATTTAATGATGTTCCTTACTGCTCCACAATCAACATGATTGTACACGGAAAATTAACAAGATTACTCCATGATGTGAACAATTAGACAATTAGACAGACAGTACATAGGGACAATTATCAGGATTACCCCATGATGTTCCTTAGTGCTCCACAATCTGGAGATCAATTAACAGTAAGGGAAATTCAGTTAAACCGAGGCCTTGAGTAAAATTAGTTAAAGATGCATTAAGAACAAGGCCTTGAGCAAATTTAAACCGAGGCCTAACAGCATGTTCTGATCCACTAACAGCAAGTCTAAACTTGGTAATCTGGTCAACAAGAGTACTCCAGAATTGATGAAGCTATGGTGTACTCATAATTTTGTCGTTTATGTACAATAACAACAGAAGCTATGGCTTAGTCATACTTTTAGCACTTGGGAGGATGAGGGCCTCAGAATTCAATCAGAGAGATAGGAAAGGAGGGCAACCAGATAAGGAGGAAAGACTCACACTACACCACACACACACACACACACACACAACACAGGATGTCAAGATGACCCAACGTTTTTTCATGTCATGGCTTTGATGAATGATGCCCCCACATTTCATGATCAAAAAAGAGAAAGCATGGAACTTACAAAATGAACAAACACTGAACATTTCTGAACCTGCAATCCCACTGAACGTTTCTGAACCACTGGGCACGAGGAGGAGCCGTCATCGTCGATGGGCCAGACCTGCAGAGCCACAATGTACTCCATGATTCAGTAACCTGGTTAACTGAACTGAAACTAAATGAAGGCTTATCTAGGAAAAGGGGGAGGAATTCCCATCTTGTCATCATGAACCTATCCAGTACCTACAATGACTTGCAGTCAAGATTGAATGTTTTAAAATCATAATTTTCTTAATATCATTGCTCTTGATTGCATGTTTCAAGAACAGAATGCAGAGTAGTTCAAACAAGATCCACTCCACTGTCAAAATTCAATTAACTGTTTCAAGCTGAGACTAGTTCACTGAAACCTGTGCTCGCCATTTAAAATGATTTTTCATTTTTTTAAAACTATAGTAGATCAGGACTCAAGGTGAGACTAGTTCACTGAAAGAAAAAGAAAATGCACAAGATCAATACTCAAGCTGAGACTAGTTTCTGATTTACTCATGATTGAAATGTCAAAGTGCCTTGGTTTACAACCAATGAAGATGTCCACACTACTATCCTGGAAGATGCAGCTATTACTCATTCCACAGTAGGTTGACAATATGCAAATGATTTCCTAGGGGTTTCAGACCTGCTATGTGCTTATGTAGTGAAATGCAACTGGCATGATGGAACGCGAGACACACCACATGAGCTGAAATCAGTGCATAGCAATGGGACTTGAATTGAGTTTCAAAACAAAACAAAGCTTTAGTCTGAATCTCTGGATCAAACAAGAAATTCTCACATCAAGGAGAAAATTGACAGTTTTGACAGTGAACTTTAGTCTGAATCTTAGCATCAAGTAGTTTTAGTACTCGTATCTGAATCTAAAATCTTGAACAGGAGCTCCAAATGATGTCGGCCTTGAGGTGTTGGACGATGGTGCAGTGGCTGAACAGGAGTGGGCGGCTTCTTCTACCTGCTGGCGACAGCGACACGGGGTGGACCGTGGCGTTGACTTGCTGGCGAAGGAGCTGCGGTGTGGTGGGCCTACAGGCCGAAGATGAAGCGGAAGGGATGGGGTGGGGCTGCGGGGAGGAAGGATGAGGTAGATGGAGGCTAGCCGGCGAGGAGGTGATCCACGACGCATAGGGGAACCAGGCGGCGGCAAAAATCAAACCTTGCCGCTTGCTCTGTTTTAGCAGGGGAGCGAGGCACTGGCATGGGGGGACGAGGCGGCGACGTGGTGTGGCGGAGAGGTGGATGGGGGAGCAAGATGGCGTGGGGCGTGGGACGGAGGGGGGAGGCGGCACCATCGCCGGTGGCGGGGAGCGATGAAGAGAGCGAGGAAGGAGACGGGTGGACTACGGGTTTGGTCAGGAAAATTCGTAGGACTAAAATGCAAAAATGCCCTTGCGACAAGAATTACGGGACGGAGGGAGCATACGTTATGTCATCATGCTGCAAGCACTACTTTGTTAGTTATGAACGTAATACCTTAAGATGCATGCTGGATAGTAGTCGAGGGGTGGAGTAATAGTAGTAGATGCAGATGGATGTCAGTCTACTTCTCTCGGACGTAATGCCTATATATTTATCATGTCATGAATATCGTCATAACTATGTGCTTTTCTATCAATTGCCCAATATTAATTTGTCTACCCACAATACTATGCTCATGAGAGAGATGCCTGTAGTGAACGCTATGGCCCCTGGGTCCATTCACTTTATATTTACTAAAACCCTAAAATACTTGCTACAATTTATTCACTTTTATTTTGCTTTGCAATTTATCTATCTATCACTACCAGAAATAATCCTTGCAATTAACGAGTACAAGGGGATTGACAACCCTCTTGCCCGTGTTGGGTGCAAGTATTTGTTGTGTGTGTGTGAAGGTACTGTTAACATTTGTTTGCGTGTGTCTCCTACTAGTTCGATAAACCTTGGTTCTTAACTGATGGAAATATTATATGCTACTATACTACATCACCCTTCATCTTTAGGAAAATCCCAACGCCTATCACAACTAGCAGGCCCATTCTTCAGTTGCTGGTGGGTCCTCGTCCGGGCTCATGCACGACAGGCCGAGATGGTGTGCACCCCCTAGTCCAAGACTCCCTCACGCAATAGGTTAATACCGTATATAGGTAGATATGGTAGACTCTTATGGGACAACTTAAGGTTTCAGGAATTTGGACGCACAAGCAGTATTTTCACTTAGTATAGGTGAAGGCTAGCAGATAGATTGAGCAGCAACCAACTAGAGAGCGACAATGATCATAATCATGCATTTTTAATAGTTGACATTGAACATGACCATGAGGAGGATATAAACACTCTAAACATAATTATTATGAAGGATACATTGGGTATGAATCAATTACATGTGTGAACATGTGTCAAGTCCAGTCACTTGAATTCTTCAGAGGAGGATACTATCCCAGCATACTACATCATAATCACACAAGATAAAATATTATCCACTCCTAGCTACTTAAGCATGGCATGAGCAACTATAATCTCTAATTGTCATCACAACATGTTTACTCATGATAAGCTGAATCTGGACTACTGAGTTAAACATATTTACAAAAACAAAAACAAGAAGCGTTCATACCAGTTTTTCTTCGCCACAGTCACTTCATCAAATCATCGTCATTGTTGCCTTTCAGTCACACTATCGAATGATGTGAAAATTATAATAGTGCAAGGGTGTCGAGGACTAAGCTGAAATCTGCAAACACTATACACAAAGGATAAGATAAGGAAATATTATGCCCTTAATTGAATCAACAATAAAGCACATAAGAGCCACTTGACAATTCTTATGAAGTCTTCTCCTTACGACGACTCAATAAAAGAAAGAAATCCAGAGAAACACATTGAAATATATTTTTTTGGAGTTTTTAGTTATTTGGAAGAAAACGAACTAAAGAAAGAAGAAAAAACAAAAGCGAGAAAAACTATTTACGCCGAAGAAATCCTAACAAATAACAAAAGAAGAAATGAGAAACCTTTTGGGGTTTTCTTTTACTACTACGAACTAACTAAACTAGAACAAAAACCGAAAAGAAGCGAGGAACATTTTTTTCGGATTTTTGAAGTTTTTCAAACACAAGACTAGGTGTGCTCTAGGCAAAAGACTACCTCTGTACATTTGATATCAACATTAAAATGTCTAGCAAGGCAAGTAGCATAAATACCACCATAAGTAATGCCCTTAGTTCTGTTAGTGTGAAGGCGACGTGCAATGATAGCTCCCAAACTATAGCTCATATCGCAGAAAAGTGCACAAATAAAATAGCAAGATCGGGGGAACTAAGTGTTTCGCTCTCCAATCTACAAGTCAGACACCTCCCGGCAAATAAAGCAAAGTAACACATAATGGGAAAAATGTAAACTAGCAACTCTGGCCTTGGAGAACCCACTCGTCTCTCCCACTATTACCTTCTACAAGAATCCTGCAAACTCTCTAGTGTGAGGTTTTAACAAATTACCCTCATTAGGAATCTTACACACGCGACAGAACTGAGCAAGCTTCATATCGAAGGTTTTATCATAAAGACGAAATGATACGGTAGGCACATCCCTTCTAGTCGCGACTCTGAAATTTTCCACGAAAGTATTGGTGAGGAGTAGATACTGATCACACTTATATTCTGGGAAGGAAGTTAGTCCAGCATTCTCCACCAATTGATAAAAATCATGTTGGAAACCCGCTTCTCCCATGAATGTGTCGCTCGACCATTCGCATGGTCGCACCTCTCTGTACCTTGGTTCCTCTTCCAGAGTTTCCGCGGAACCCCAGCTTTAAGAGCCCCTTAAGAACCTCCTAAGCATTTTCCCTTCTCTGAATTTTTTTATCAAATTTTTATGCCACAAATAAGAGGTAAACAAAACTTTGCAAAATTGGCCACTAACAGTAGAAAAATAACTTGACCATATGTGTACTTACAACCAAGTAAATTCAACATGCAAGCTCATATTCATGGTCACTAACAGTAGAAAAATAAGCAAAATGCTAGAACAAAAACTAACTAGACCAATGAAGGAGTCACATACCAAGGAGCAATTCCTCCGAACAGTTTTGGAAATGGAGCTCCGGGCAAAGAGATAAAAAATCTCACAAAAATGAGCAAGAACACAGGAAAGAGAGCAAGGATGAATTTTTATAGAGGTGGAAGAAGCCAACGAACATGTGCACTAAGTGAGTGGGGCTGTAGGGGGCCCACAAACTCACATGGCGCGCCTAGGGGGTCAGGCGCCCTGCCTGAGCTTGTGGCTCACTGGTGCACCCCCTGGGTTGTTTTCGGCACAAAAAATTCTTAAATATTCCACAAAAAATCGTACTAATTTTTCAGGGCATTCTGAGAACTTTTATTTTTGGGACGTCTTTTATTGCATAGATAATTCAGAAAATAGGATAAATGGGATATTCTAATGCATTAAACTTTATTAAAACTAAATGTAACAGAGAGTAAACTAAAAATACGGAAATTTCTGCTTACGGAATTCATCGATCATATACTCCTAAAAAAGAATCCATTGACAAGGTTGATCAAGAATTATTAATGAACTATTTTTGAGTGGCATAAAACAACTTTTGTAAAGCGCTAAGTTACCTCAACTAGGATATGCATGGTTCCAATTATAATTTGATATTTCTTTTTGGGAACCAGAAGAGCAAATTCGAAGTCTGCAATAGTGAGAGTCATAACTTTTTCAATAGAATTGAGACTATTTACTTTATTTGTCTTCTTTGGGAAATAAACCGTTTGCTCATTGCCATTAACATGAAAAGTGACCTTGCTTTTATTACAATCAATAACAACCCCTGCAGTATTAAGGAAAGGTATTCCAAGGATAGCCGACATGTTGTCATCCTCGGGCATATCGAGAATAACGAAGTCCGTTAAGATAGTAAAATTAGAAACCACAACGCGAACATCCTCAAAAATACTGACACATATTGGAGTTGATTTGCTAGCCATGTGCAAAGAAATTTCAGTAGGAGTCAACTTACTCAAGATAAGACTTTTATAAAGAGAGAAGGGGGCATAACACACTAACACCAGTACCTTAATCGCATAGAGTAGTTTTAACATAGTTGTTCTTAATAGAGCATGTTATAGTATGTATCCCTGGATCTCCTAGATTTTGAGGTATTTTTTCCTTTGAAAGAGTAATTCGCAAGCATATTAGAAATTCCAGGCTCAGGTATTTTTCTTTTATTAGTAACAATATATTTCATGTATTTAGCATAAGGAGGCATTTTCATAGCATGAGTCATAGGTACTTGCAAGAATAAAGGCCTAAGTAGTTAAACAAAGCGATTGAAAGCATCTTTATCCGTAGATTTTAAAGCTTTACCAGGAAAAGGCTTAGGTTTTCGAACCCATGGCTCTCTTTCTCTACCATGTTTTCTAGCAAAAAAGTCTCATTTGTCATATCTTTTTTCTTAGGAGGTGGGTGTGACGCCCCGACTTAATCATGCACTAATCATACACGCAAATGCGCACGATCAAGATCGGACACTGACGGGAAGATATCACAACACAACTCTAGACACAAATAAAATAATACAAGCTTTATATTGCAAGCAGGGGGCCTCAAGGGCTCGAATACATAAGCTCGAATACAAATGAGTCAACGGAAGCTACAATATATGAGTACAGACATAAGTAAACAAGTCTACCTTAAGAAGGCTAGCACAAACAACAATAACGATAAAAAAGGCAAGGCCTCCTGCCTGGGAGCCTGCTAACTACTCTTGGTCATCGGCGGCCTCCACGTAGTAGTAGTAGTCGTCGGTGGTGGCATCTGGCTCCTAGGATCCGTCATTTGATCGCAGCAATCGGGTATAGAGGAAAAGGGGGAGCAAAGCAACCGTGAGTTCTCATCCAAAGTACTGATACGTCTCCAACGTATCTATAATTTATGAAGTATTCATTCCATGTTCACAACGATTTTATATGGTTTGGCATGATTTTATTATAACTAACCTGGACTGACGTTGTTTTCAGCAAAACTACTGTGGTGTCTTTTTTGTGCAGAAATAAAAGTTCTTGGAATGAGCTGAAAATTTACGGTGATTTTTTATGGACCAAAAGAGACCCCTAAAGCACCAGAGCTGGGCCAAAAGAGTACCAAGGAGCCCACAAGCCTAGGGGCCGCGCCCACCCCCAGGGCGCATGTCAGGACCCCGATTCTAAGTCACACCGATCTAGCCTGTAACACCTCATATCACTTTGCGGCCTCACGCACGGTATTCCCATGGGTGTCGCCTTACCATGGCCCGGGACCGTTTGCGCCTTTTGGCTCACATATATGATGGCATGATGAGCAAGCAAAGTCAAACAAGGGCTGATCTGGGGCTGTGACAGCTCACCCCCACTAAACAAGAATCTCGTCCCGAGATTCAAGACATGAGGTAAGAAGACAGAGGGACACAAGCTAATACAATCTTCATGATCCAGATGTCTTTCTCGAGGATGTTGATTCATTGCATCACCTTGATCTCGACGTCTTTGCTTTCGAAATCTTCATTCAACTCGATGACGACAAAAAGAGATTCTACAGGAAACGATCTTCTCGAAGATCGAGCAATTCACGATCAACTCACGGGATGAGACACAATAACTCTCCTGAGTTGAGACACAAACACACATCAAGAGAGATGGAAGAAACAGATGGCGAAGGTTCGATTTGGTAGGCAACAATTCCACACTTAAATAGATGGTGAGGGGGTTTCAAGGTAGCGAGGAGTTAAGTTGCCCATGATACCATAACGAGACATCTTAGGGGAGATGACTCGTAGAGTTATTCCCTTAAGTGGCAAAAAGAATTACTTTTGATACGGAGATCATTGAAACTCTTTATACCAGCCTAAGGCAATTCACCAACAATCGTTTGGCGGAGTTCAGAGGAATGGCATACCCGGACTAGAATGGATGATGTGGACTACCTTGTTGAAGACAACGCAATGGATGATTTTTGCTTATCATCGGAAATGGATGGGACTCATGGTAAGTCTACCTTTGAAGACGATCCTAGACAGCAACTGCTGAGAAGGGCAGCCCATGGAAAATTAGCACGATGGGGTGCAAGCTGGGAACAAAATGCAAATGTTGGGAATGTTCCAACCATCATATCTGCCTGAGATTCAGATCTGGTTAGAAACAGGATACTTCAGACTCACATGTCTGAGAAGAAGAGTTGCAACACAAATTGACGAGATAACGTTGCGAGACTCTCGGGAGATGAACTACGATAGCAAGCTCCAAAACATGAGTTGGTTCTGCTACATACATGTGAACACGGTGCCCAAGACAAGCATGACCACATAGTAGTCTTACAACGAAACACTACCGAGTTCTGATTGGGAACCATCATTGCGGAGAGCGAAGTCCTGCGCATGTACCTTTGGGTCCTTAAGGATTAGCACCTAAGAACTTCTTTTCCTTGAACAAAACAACCAGTGGCTTGGTGTGCTAGGGAAACGTATGGAGTGAAGGTAATTAATCTACCAAACCATAGAATACTTCACACGTATGCATGACTGATTTGGGATGATTCCAGGGGAAACAAAACAAACCTTTCTCAAATTCATGGCGGCAACTTAGACCTAATGCACGTGAACTTGGAGAAAGTCACTTCTTTCACCAAAACATATACCTCATGAGCGGAATACGAAGGCAATGTTTACAAAATTTCCAACACTAGCTCAATGTTCAACATGAATCATGGAGGAGACGAGATGCTGCTGATGGGCTCACCAGCAACTCATCGGAATTTCCATATCACTGGACTTCCACCATTATGTGAACACGGTGATAGCATTGGTCAGACCAAAAGATGTAATGGGGTATGCTCGAGGGATCAACCACGAGTAAGAGAACATTACGAACATCGTTGGTTCTGATTTGATTTGACGATAGCCCACACTCAAATCAAAGATTGGCTAAGATAATAGCACCGACAACTGATCAAGAGGATCAATCAATGAAGATATCATCTTTCTTCAATACACACACAAAAGGATATCCCTTTGGAATGAACTAAGTCAGATGAAGCTTTTATCTTCCAACTCTCCAAGTTATTGTTTAGCTTAACCAACTAGCTCAGGGGTATCCAACACAGATTCTTGGAGAAGGGGTGGTTTAAGGAAAAAAACAACTTGATCACGAACTCAACATAGCGGTCAGGTGACAACCTGGTAATACTTCCGAGAAGATATTCGGAACATCACAAACCACCGATATGTTACTAAGCTCGAGAACAATCTTGCTTTTCAAGGCAAGATGATGTGATCAAGAGAGCAAAGGTTTGACAAAATCCTAACTCATCGATCGAAGAGTGCACCAACAAAAATGGACTAGGTAGCACGATCAGTCCTAGGATGGTGATTCAATAACCAACACGCTAAGGATGAGAATATTGTCCCATAACTACCAAGCAACGGACTTGCTAGGAGTATTGATTTCACGCATCACAGTTCACTTGTCGGCCAGTCAAGTGTTCCGGAGCAGTAGTGCTGGGCTCGTGGCACGGTGTATCGAGTCGCCCGTTTGGTGTCTCGGGAACCCTGCACACATCGTTTGGGGCCGTTGAGGACACCCCGGCCGGATTTCCTTGCGGATGGAACCCGAATAGGCGATAAGCCTGGACTAGGGACTCGTGTGTTTAGTCAGGTCATGGCTGACACCCTCGCTGGGCTTCCGCTTGAAGGTTTCCGAGTACATGTCGTGTAAACGGCGATAAGTGGTGAAAGCGTGTGTGAAGAAGTACACCCCTGCAGGGTATAAAACTATTCGAATAGCCGCGTCCGCGGTAAAGGACTACTTGGTTGCATGTACAGTTCATAGACAAGTGAAAGTGGATACTCTAAAATGCGCAAGATAAGCGTGAGTGCTATGGATGGCGTTCTCGTAGGGAGACGGGAGCGGATCCATAGTGGTGTATTGAATGGTGAATATGTGGACTCGTGTGCGCCACCTCAAAAGAGTTACTTGCAGTCATAGTTTAGGATAGCCACTGAGTCAAAGCTGGCTTACTGCAGTCAAACTCCACCACCCCCTTTGTTGATACTAATGCATATGTAGCTAGTTCTGATGTAAGTCTTGCTGGGTACATTTGTACTCACGTTTGCCTATTTTATGTTTTGCAGAGAGACATCAGTCTCGCTAGTAGTTCCGTGTGGACTTCGACGTTTAGCTTGATACCTCAGCTACGATCTTGTGCCCTCGACAGGATCTAGTAGATAGTCAGGCTTCTCAGCCTTTTTCATTTGTAGATGTCTGTACTCAGACATGTTAAGCTTCCCCATGTGCTTTGACTTGTATGCTCTGAATGTTGGGTCATGAGACCCATGTTTGTAATATCTCGCTCCTTGGAGCCTAATGAATAAATACTTTGAGTTGTAGAGTTTTGTTGTGATGCCATGTTGTATTTACACATATCGAGCATATTGTGTGTATGATTGAAATGCTTGGTATGTGTGGGATCCGACAACCTAGTTGTTTATCCTTGGTAGCCTCTCTTATGGAGAAATGTAGTCTTGTGCTTCCATGAGACATAGTTGTCTGCTACAGCCCGGTTCACCGGAGTCCTGTTAGCCCAGTGCTACAGCCCGGATTCGCACGCTGCTGACCGACATGCTCGATGTTGATTCATGTATGCTTGTCCCCGTAAGTTAGTGCCACTTTGGGTTCACGACTAGTCATGTCGGCCCGGGTTCTCTGTCATATGGATGCTAGCGACACTATCATATACGTGAGCCAAAAGGCGCAAACGGTCCCGGGCCATGGTAAGGTGACACCCGTGGGAATACCGTGTGTGAGGCCGCAAAGTGATATGAGGTGTTACAGGCTAGATCGGTGTGACTTAGAATCGGGGTCTTGACAGCGCACCCCTAGGGCTTGTGGGCCCCTCGGGCACCCCCTTGACATGTTTCCAATGCCAAAAAATTTATAAATACCAAAACCCCCGAAAAGAACCCTAGATTGGAAGTTCCGCCGCTGCAAGCCTCTGTAGCCATGAAAAACCAATCGGGAGCCCGTTCCGGCACCCTGCCTGAGGGGGAAACCATCACCGGAGGCCATCTTTATCATCCCGGCAGTCTTCATGACGAGGAGGGAGTAGATCACCCTCGAGGCTGAGGGTATGTACCAGTAGCTATGTGTTTGATCTCTCTCCCTCGTGTTCTTGATTTGGCACGATCTTGATGTACCGCGAGCTTTGTTACTATAGTTGGATCATGTGGTGTTTCTCCCCCTCTACCTTCTTGTGATGAATTGAGTCTTGCTCTTTGAGGTTTTGTTATGTTGGATTGAGTATTGGATTTGAGAACACTTGATGCATGTCTTACGATGGGATATCTGTGGTGACAATGGGATGTTCTATTGATTCATTTGATGTATGTTTTGGCACTCAACTCGCAGATTCCCGAGGTGACATTGGGGTAATCTATGTATAGGGGTTGATGCAGGTTTTCGACCTACGTTCTCCGATAGAAACTTTGGAGTGATTCTTTGTTGCACGTTGAGGGATTGTTATGTGATCTAAGTATGTTATATCATTGTTGAGAGAATTTGCACTAGTGAAAGTATGAACCCTAGGCCTTGTTTTCAAGCATTGCAATACCGTTTTTGCTCACTTGTGTTACTTGTTACCTTGCTGTTTTTATTTATTCAGATTAGAAAAATATATTTCTACCATCCATATTACACTTGTATCACCATCTCTTCGCCGAACTAGTGCACCTATACAATTTGCCATTGTACTGGGTGTGTTGGGGACACAAGAGACTCTTTGTTATTTGGGTGCAGGGTTGTTTGAGAGAGACCATTTTCATCCTACACCTCCCACTAATTGATAAACCTTAGGTCATCCACTTGAGGGAAAATTGCTACTGTCCTACAAAACTCTACGCTTGGAGGCCCAACACGAGTCTACAAGAATAAGGTTGCGTAGTAGACATCAAGCTCTTTTCTGGCGCCGTTGCCGGGGAGGTGAGTGCTTGAAGGTATATCCTTAGATCTTGCAATTGAATCTTTTAGTTTCTTGTTTTATCACTAGTTTAGTCTATAAAAGAAAACTACAAAAAATGGAATTGAGGTTGCCTCATATGCTTCATCTTTTTAATGTCTTTCGGAAAATTATGGAAAGGAAAATTGTGCTCAATTGATTGAAGAAGAATGCAATAAAATGTTTGGCACTAAATCTTTGAATGATGAGCATGATTGCAATGTTGTTACTATGAATTCTTTGAATATCCATGATGCTAATGATATGCAAAACCATAAGCTTGGGAATGCTATATATGTTTGATGAAGATGATATTTTTTGTCCCCCAAGTTTTGATGAGCAAATTTATTATGATGAAAGCATGCCTCCTATTTATGATGATTATATTGATGAAAGTGGGTTTGGAAGAGTGTGAACTTTAGATAATAATAATCCCACTATTTTGGAGGGTGTTGGATCTTATAATATTTATGAAAGTGGATTTGGAGAGGTCATGACTTTATTTAGTGATGAATCCACTATTTCGGAAGAGGTTTCAATTGATTATGAGAACAAAGTTGCTATCTATGATGATTATTGTGATGACATGTATGCTATAAATAATAGTGATAACCATAAAACTTGTCATCATGATTTTAATTTTCAATCCCATGATAGTTATTTTGTTGAGTTTGCTCCCACTATTATGAATGAGAAGGAATTTGCTTATGTGGAGATTAATAAATTTTTTATGCTTGTTGATCATGGAAATAATGCTTTTTGTGATAGTTATATTGTTGAATTCATTCATGATTCTACTGAAATTTTTTATGAGAGAGGAACATATGCTTTTACATATTGCAATAATATCAAGTTTCCTCTCTATGTGTTGAAAGTTTTGAAGTCGTGCTTGTTTTGCCTTCCTATGCTAGTTGATTCTTGTTCCCATAAATTGTTTGCTCCCAAAATACCTATGCATAGGAAGTGGGTTAGGCTTAAACGAGCTAGTCATATGCTTCATGATGCTCTCTTTGTGTTTCAATTCTTATCTTTTATGTGAGCATCATTGAAATCATCATGCCTAGCTAAAAAGGCATTAAAGAAAAGCGCTTGTTGGGAGACAACCCAACATTTAACCCTACTGTTTTTGTGTGTTCACATGATTAAGCTACTGTAGTAATCATGTTTTATAGCTTTTGTTTCAGTAAAGTGCCAAGTAAAGCCTTTGGGATAGTGTGGATGATAGTTGACTTGATTTTGTGCAAAAACAGAAACTTTTGCGTCCAGCAGCAGAATTTCTAAAATTTACTGGAGCTTTATAAAATTCTGAATATTTGACGCATGATTGATATACTAATTGCCTACGTTTTCCTAATTTTTTAGAATTTTTGGAGTGATAGAAGTATGGTGGTTGTCCAGATTATTACAAACTGTCCTGTTTTTGACAGATTCTGTTTTCAATGCATAGTTTGCTTGTTTTTGTGTTTCCATAGCTTATATTAAGTGATGTAAATTGTGGAAATGATAAGGTAAAGTATGCATTGTGTGATAACAATTATGAAACTTATCTTGACAGTGCAAAGTGAATGATTTGTCTTCACTATACTAACACGTCTGACAAAGTTCCGTTAAGTTTTATGTGATTGAAGTTTTCAAGTTTTTGGTGAGATATCAATATGAGGAGAATAAGGAGTGACAAGACCCTAAGCTTGGGGATTCCCAAGGCACCCCAAGGTAATATTCAAGGAAGATACAAGCAACTAAGCTTGGGGATGCCCCAGAAGGCATCCCCTCTTTCGTCTTCAACATTATCGGTAACCTTACTTGGAGCTATATTTTTATTCGTCACATGATATGTGTTTTGCTTGGAGCATCATTTTATTTTGTTTAGATTTGCTTTATGTTATTTATAATAAGGTTTTGTATCTTTTATTTAGATAAAAATGTCAAGGATAGCCTTCACCATGCACAATTTGAAAGTATATGAGTGATGTTTCAAAACAGAAAGTTTGTCGCTATTGCAAAAATCCCTAGAAAAGTCAGAATGTGATAAAATGTTCAATTTTTTTGCACAATAAGCTACGATAAATTTTCTACAGTGTGGTAAATTTTCAGAATTTTTGGAGTTAAAGAAGTATCGATATTCTTGCATCCTTTACACACTGTTCTGTTTACACAGATTGCTGTTATGATTGCATTGTTTGCATATGTTTGCTTGTTTAATGATTCTATTTGAGGATATGAGTATTAAATATGCAAAGGAATTTAGTATGAAATGTTAGATTACAATTTTAGTGATTTTCTACAGTAGATAATGATAAGGTTTTGCATTGATTTATACTAACTTATCTCACGAGTTCTTGTTGAGTTTTGTGTGGATGAAGTTTTTAAGATTTAGGGAAACCGTGATATAAAAGGAATTATGGAGACACAAAAGCTCAAGATTGGGGATGCCCAAGGCATCCCAAAATAATGTTTCAATAAGTCTAAAGCATCTAGCTTGGGGATGCCCCGGTTGGCATCCCACCTTTCTTCGTCAACAATTATCGGTTAGCCTTGGTTGAGCCTAAATTTTTGCTTCTTCACATGATATGTGCTATCCTTGCAATGTCATTTTATTGTTTGAATAATATCCCAAGATCTGAAAATTTTAAATGAGAGAGACTCTTCACATAGCTACATAATTATTCAACTACTCATTGATCTTCACTTATATCTTTTTGGAGTAGTTTGTCATTTACTCCCGTGCTTCACTTATATCCTATGAGTAAATGGTTGAATGAATTGAATATCATAAATCTGAAATTATATATGTTTCATATGCTTATCCGATGGGGAGTAATGACTTCACATATAAGAAGTATAGGTGGTAAAATTTATTGAAAGTTAGCAAACATAGCATTGGTCACTTGAACAATTCATGAAAAAATATTGAAGGAAGAGAGGTTTCACATATAAATATACTATCTTGGACATCTTCTATGATTGTGAGCCCCATTAATTATTTTCAAACTTGAGCAAATTAGTTGAAGTTGGACAAAGAAGTCAACGTAATGAGTTATGTTTGGTATATTTGTATAGAAGTTATATTGTTATGGATCCTCCAACATGTGGTGCTTGCTTAGGATCTTTTGCTAGCCTTCACTTGTACTAAGCGGGAATACTACTTGTGCATCCACTTCCTTAAACCCAAAGTTATTCCATATGAGTCCACCATACCTACCGATACGCGGTATTTACCTGCCGTTCCAAGTAAATTTGCATGTGCCAAACTCTAAACCTTCAAATAACAATCTGTTTTGTATGCCCGAATCGCTCATGTAGCGATTGGGGGCTGTCAGTATCTTCCATGCTAGGTGGGTTATTCTCACGATGAGTGTTTATTCACTTTTCATTCACGAGAAGGTGGCTGGTAATCGGGATGCCCAGTTCCATGCTCAAAATCAAATCAAAATATAATAATGAAACAAAACTCCCCCAGGACTATTGTTGGTATGGACGGTACCCATGGATTCGACTAGCCGTGGAGTGTGATTGTTGGTGGATGGGGAGTAAAAACTTTACCATTCTGTTTGGGAACCACCTATAATGTATGTAGCATGGAAGATAGTGAGATCTCCTGGTTGTTATGTTGACAATGAAAGCATACCTCTCAAAATTATATTCGTCTCTATTTTAAAAGCGTCGAGCTCTGGCACCTCTGCAAATCCCTGCTTCCCTCTGCGAAGGGCCTATCTTTTACTTTTATGCAAGAGTCAATAGTATTCCTTCTCATTTCGACCTCAATTATTCTCTAGTTGGCAAGTATCATGTGGCGGGGAAAGATCCAAGCATATATGGCCATTAAAATATATTTGATCATGAAATATTATTGTTGACAATTATCTATATGATAAATAAGTTGGGAGGCGAAACATTAAGCCCCTATCTTTCTCTGTGTTCGATGGATGCTATTTTTTCTAAAAATATGCTTTGAGTGGTAGCAATCATGGAAGACTATATGATACTTGAGTATGTGGAATTTGCTAAATCAAAGCTCTTACGTAGACCCTTCTTGAAAATAAGATGAATTGCAATTGTTTGATGACCGAGAACATAGTTTTTTAGTTTTCAAGAAATTTTATGGTCTGTGCTTTAACTTGTGAATTGATTGTTACTTGATCATGAAAAGTTTTATGAGATGAGCTACTATTTTATGATTTATATTGATGCTAGAAAAAGTGATTGGAATTATCATTGTCGGTGTACAAAAGTAGGGGCCTTTCTGTACCCCTTTACTTGTGCACGGGCAGTCGTAGCCACACCTGCGGCCATGCTTGGCGAGGCAGAGGAAGGAAAGGTATGAGACTGCCAAGGCAGCACTCAAGCCAGAGGCATGAAGAGCAAAGGGGCAAGATGGACGCCCCCCGGCAACACCCTTGCCAGGGCGGCCTACGTAGCCCTGGCAAGAGCCTTGTCGGGGCGACTTGCCCAACACCAGCAAAGCCGCCACCCTTGAGCCTGAGAGTTCTGACACCATCAACAACGTCGAGACCAAGACTCGGGGGCACCTGCATGGTGGCATGCAAATCTTCGTGAAGACCCTGTCACCGCACCAGCACAGCGACTAGCCAAACAGCATGGCGCTGCATGCCTCGTCAGCTTGGACGTGCGTCGAAGCAAGGCGAGGCAGCGACGGACGGGACGAGCTCTGTTTCTGTCCCCGATAAAGCAAGAGGACACATAGGCAGCACATTAAATGTGTTTGTCCTATGATGTCAGGCGATAAACTTGTACACTGTAGATACTTTCCACCTCATGTGTGCCACTTTGGCGACCCCTTTGACATATAAAAGGAGGCTCAAGGCGTACTATGGAAGGATTCGGACTTTTTGGACTGGGCACGCATAGTAGCTAGTCCAAGAACTGAAGAACACATGATAAACATAGAAAAGCAGGACTAGGGTTTTACGCATCATTTGCGGCCCGAACCTGGGTAAAAATCCCTTCGCGTTGATTGCTAGTCCTGCTCTTTGCACAGCCCTTCGCCCCCGCCAACCGTAGAAGGGATTCCGTGGGATCCCATAGGTGTCGTTCCCCGACATCTTTGGCGCGCCAGGTAGGGGGTGTGAGGCTGTGAAAATCTGATCTAGAAGTTAGCGCATCGACTCCTTCATCGCCATGGCTCCCAAGAAGAAGGGGATCACAGAGATCGGTTCGTCTGAAGCCGAACCGCCCGTACCAGCGCGGGCTGGCGACAGGGCGGCCGCGGATGGTGGCGGAGGCGCGGCCCGCGAGCCTCCACGACACCCTGGCAATCGGAGCCAGGCGAGCGGCGTCGTTCGCCCCCAAGACGACGAGTCGCACGCCGCTGGATCCAGGGGCGGGGCCGTGCTGCCCAAGGGCGGCGCGGCAACCTCCAGGACGCCCCAGCCGGAGCCCGCGTCGTGGTCTTCCCAGATCACGCATGACGAGCGATGTCGCGACGTCGGTGCTCCCGGGCGCCGCCGCGGGAAGAGCCCTTTGCGTCACTCTCGAGATGCACCGGGCCAGCATGCGCGCCCAAACGCTGGCGGAAACGGCGTGCGACCGCGAGACCGTGATAGAGCTCCCTCTAACGTGGTTAGAAGTCAGAGCGCGTCACGGTCCACGTAGCTTTCGCCACCACCCACGCCAGCAGAAGCATTGGCGTGCGTGCAACTGCTCCTCGATTTTCCTCCTGGCGCGGAGAAGCTCGACGAGTGGAGAGCCACCATTTGGAGCCTCATCAGCTTCGCCAATAAAGATGAACCGAGACCAGCGGGACCCTCGTGCTGGCACTCTGTCCAGCCGGCGCACGCCAGTGGGGGAAGGACCGGAGCTGCTGCGACCATGGTGCACTATCCTCCCCCACGCCAGCAACAACAGCCGCCGGCTCGTCGGGCTGACGCCTGTGACAACGTTCCCACAGCGTCGTCCGACCCACAAGCCAGCCGCGACCAATGTCAAGTTCTTCGGGAGCGAGCCCAGGAAGATGCTCGGACCACCATCGAGCGGCGGCGGGAAGCGCATCATCAGTCAGTTAGGCGTGCGGGGCCCACTATGGACCGCCCAGCGCCGGGGGGTTCCGGGACCTACCTTACGAGGTGGGTTGTCCAGACTTTACCCGTGAGCTGCGGCAGTTCCAGTGGCCCACCCACCGCACATTCAAGCCTGAGGTCGGAGAAAAGTACAAGGGCAAGACTGTAAGTGCATCTAGTGCCACCCCTAGTTGGTTTTGGAGTATTGACGACAAACCTGGTTGAGGGACTAATGTGTTTGTGAGAATTGCAGGATAACACAGGTA
Source organism: Triticum aestivum (assembly GCF_018294505.1). Classification (NCBI taxonomy): domain Eukaryota; kingdom Viridiplantae; phylum Streptophyta; class Magnoliopsida; order Poales; family Poaceae; genus Triticum; species Triticum aestivum. The sequence continues at coordinate 344,669,260 of NC_057811.1, forward strand.
GTAGTCCCTCATTGAGTCGGTTTACCTATCGGAGATGACCCCTAAAAATGTATGAAGACATTGAAGACAATGGTGGTATGTGAAGATATTCACATTGAAGACTATGACAAGAGAAGGCATTGCGTGAAGACTATGGAGCGCGAAGACTTAGTTGTTTTGTTGTTTCCTTTTCTTCTTTGTTGAGTCGTAGGAACCACCATACTGTTAAGTGGGGTCCCAGTGAACAAAGTCAGAGTGACTGAAGTGATGCTCAACCAAAATCCTATGTCTTCGAGCGAAGACAATGAGAGCAAATCTTATCCAGAGCTGGATGAGTCAGCTTTACTTGTAGCCCAAGTAAAGTTGCCGCGTGTGTTTGAAATCTGACCGTTGGAACACGTGTCAGTTCCTTAGTGACCCAGGGTCATTTCGGACAAATCAGGTCGGGTTGCCTAGGGGCTATAAATAGCCCACCCCCTACACCATAAATTGGTGGCTGCTCAGAGTTAGTGCACGGCTTTTGTCGTTTGAGAGCAACCCACCTCCGAAGCTTTTGAGAGAGAGAAATCCTTGCGAGGACAAAGCCCAAACACCCAGAGCCAAAGAGTGTTAGGCATCACTGAAGTCTTTCTGTCCGCGTGACCTGAAGACTTGTTACACTTGAGGACTGTGAATCCTCCAGCCGGTTAGGCGTCGCGTTCTGAGCATCCAAGAGTCATTGTGGATCGCCGGTGAACGAAGTCTGTGAAGGTTTGGAAGTCTACCTTGAAGACTTACCAGAGTGATTGGGCGAGGACTGGGTGTCCTTAGCTCAAGGGGAATAAGGTGAAGACGCGGTCTTCTGAGTTGAATCTCAGCCTCCCTAACCAGACGTACAGTTGTCACAGCAACTGGAACTGGTCCAACAAATCCTGTGTCCTCAACAAGTGACTGGTTCTATCCTCTCCCTCTCCTTACTTACAGTTCGTCTTCGTGAAGTCATTGCCTATTTGCTTTACCTATTTGTCTTCACTGTGTGACTACTATCGTTGTTTGGCTTCATACCATCTTCCATCCTGATCCTTACTACCTAGCTGCTATTAGTCTTCGTGCTTTCACTTCATTGCATACTTGACTATGGGTTGCTTAGTGTAGTTTACCTTCCGCTGCATATCAATAGGTTCATTTCTATTGTTTGTCTTCGAAACTCTCATGTTTTGAAGACTTTCATAAAAATCGCCTATTCACCCCCCCTCTAGTCGATAACTAGCACTTTCAATTGGTATCAGAGCAAGGTACTCCCTTGTTCTGTGTGATTCGGTTTAACCACCTGGAGTTTTAGCTATGTCGACTGCAGGGATAATCAAAGTCTCCGATGCTTGCCCCGTCTTCGATGGAACTGAATATCCCTACTGGAAGAATAAGATGCGCATGCATCTTGAAGCCATTGATGTCGACCTCTGGTATGTCGTCAAGAATGGCGTTCCCAAGACTGGTGAAGGTGTCACCCCTGCTGATGTCAAGAAGTTCATTCAACTGGATTCTACTGCCAAGAACATCATCTGTGGTCATCTGACCAAAGGACAGTATGGCCGTGTGAGTGCTCTGGAAACGTCGAAGCTAGTCTGGGACTGGCTCTCCAAGGTCAATGAAGGCGTCTCAACCCAGAGAGATCAAAGGATCAGTGTTCTTCGCAACCTTTTTCAACCGCTTCAAGAGAAACGACAATGAGAATGTCCAGCTCATGTTTGATCGGCTCACTGACATCACAAATGAGCTTCGTGCTCTCGGCGCCACTGAGATCACCAAGCATGAAATCGTCAAGACACTACTGAGATCACTTGACAGCTCGTTCGACACCCTTGCCCTCATGATACAAGAACGCCCTGACTTCAAGACACTCGATCCGTCTGATATACTTGAGAGGCTCAACACACATGAGTTCCAGCTATCTGAGAAAAGAGATATCTATGGTCCCAACTACGGACGAACTCGTGCTTTGAAGGCAAAAGCTGTTTCCTCATCTGAAGAAGAATCTGACTGCAGTTCTGATGATCCTGAAGACATTGGAAAGGAACTTGCTATGCTTGTGAAGAAGTTCCAGAAGTTCACTAAGAAGAAGGGCTTCAGAAAGTCTTCACGATCCAGCTCAAGAAATGATGAAGCTTCCACTCATGACTACAAGAAGAGAACATGTCACAAGTGCAAGAAACCTGGACACTACATCTCTGAGTGTCCATAGTGAGACAATGAGAACAAGAAGAAGAAGAAGAGCAAGGAATATGATTCTGATGACAAGAAGAAGAAGAAATCCTCAAAGTCTTCTTCCAAGTCCTCATCCAAGTCTTCATCTCATAAGAAGAGCTCATCTGGCAAGGCTCGTGCTTTTGTCGGCAAGGAGATGGATTCAGAGGAGGAGTCTGCTTCTGAGGAGGCGGAGGTGGAGTCTGAGGAGGAGTCCGACCCTGGCGTTGCAAGTCTGGCTCTAGCTACAGCCTACGTTGCCAAGTCCATCTTCAACACTGAAGACAATGGCTCCGTCACCAACGCTGAAGCTAATGACAAGGACGACTCTGCTCCCACCTACTGCTTCATGGCACGTGGTGCCAAGGTAAAATCACGCGATGCTTACTTTCAAACATCTAGTGAAGATGACTCTGATTGTGAATCCAAACCCAGCTACAAAACACTTGCTAAAATTGCAACTGAACAACAGAAAGCTATGGAACATACTCAAAAACTGTTAGATAAAAGCGATGACCTGTTGGACGCTGAAATGACCCGTTCTCAGTCCTTAATTGAAGACATAAAAAATCTTCATGTTAAGTACCAGGAACTTGAAAGTCGTCATGAAACGCTCTCAACAACTCATGAAAAGCTCTCCTATGATTATCTTCAAAGGAAGCAAGAGCTTGAGAAATTGAGAGCGACTCATGAAGATCTTCAAAAAGAGAATGAGTCACTTCGCGCTCAACAGATCAGTTCCGCTCAGGAAGGATTTGAACCACCATGTCTAAAATGCCTTGAGCGTGATAACGCTACTTCTGTTGCTGAATGTTCTACTGCTGCTACTGTTGCAATATCTTCAACTGCTGATGTGGTAACTAACCCCTCTGCTGAGGATACCACTACTATTGCTGATGAAAATGCTAGGTTGAAGACATTGCTTGAAACAGGGATGTACAAAAGTCTCAAAGGGCATCAGACACTGTGCGATGTCCTCAAAAAGCAGATTCTGAACCGAAACCCTAGGAAAGAGGGTGTTGGGTTCGAGAGGAAAATGAATGTTGATGGCTCCTACTGGAAGCCTGAGCAGTACCCCAAAACCACATGGGTTGCTGCAAAGGGACCTTCAGTGGATCCATCCACCTTATCTGGCTTCACCTGTGCTAACCCTATTATCATTGATGAATCCTTTGATGCAAACTATAAACTGTTTAAGAATCAGAATGGTGAAGTGTTTGCCAGATATATTGGTACTAACTGCAGGAATGGGCCACCTATGAAGAAGATCTGGGTTCCCAAAAGTTGTCTTGAGAATCTTCCCGTGAATGTCATCATGACACCACCTGGGAAGAAGACAAATCCCAGACCAAAGGCTTCATATGGTCCAAAGGCTTCATACAGATACAGGACTCAACTGAGTCACCCTAACGCCAATGTTTTGCAGGGAAACCATACTCAGACTTATGAATATGAGCGTGTGTCTTCAAACCGCTATGTTCATAAAACTAAGAACTTTTCTGCTTATTCATATGAGTATCATTCTTCTCCTGCAAGGCTATTTGCTAGGGCTCCAAAGCCGAAGTTCTCAGATGCTGCACTTAGACTCATTGCTTCTAAGCCACCCCTGAAGATGTGGGTGGTTAAGAAGAATTAACTTTCTTTTGCAGGGAAAGGTCTCCAGCCGGAAATCAAAGGCGTCTGATGCTATTGCTGGGGACCTAAAACATCTTGTAGGGCGCAAGATCAAATGCCCAAATGGTCTCACTATGTATTTTGTTCCTGAATCGTTTGCCAATCATCCTATCAGTCCTAATCTTGATCTGAGCTTTGATAATCCTCTTGCCCGTCAAATGTTTATGCTTCACAATACTCTTGGTGAAGCCTATCCCCCTAACTGTACTGTAGGGTATGACACCTCATGCTTCAGAATGGATTATGGACAGCGGATGCACTAATCATATGACTGGTGATCGAAGTCTTCTCATGGACTCAACCTTACGTCCATCTGACAAGAGTCACATCACATTTGCTGACACTGGTAAAAGCAAGGTATTGGGTCTAGGTAGAGTTGCAATCTCAAAGGATCAACACATGGATAAAGTGATGCTTGTTGAATCCCTTGGTTTCAACTTAATGTCTGTCTCAATGCTTTGTGACTTGAACATGATTGTGATATTTGGAAAATATCGTTGCCTTGTACTAATGGAATCTGACAAGTCTCTAGTCTTTGAAGGGTACCGGAAAGATGATCTGTACATGGTAGATTTCTCAGCAGGGCCACAGCTTGCCATATGCCTTCTTGCAAAAGCTTCAGAGTGCTGGCTCTGGCATCGGAGGCTAGGGCATGCTGGCATGAGGAACTTACACACTCTCGCAAAGAAGAAGCATGTCATAGGCATCGAGGGCGTCAAGTTCAAGAAGGATCACTTGTGCGGTGCCTGCGAAGCTGGAAAGATGACTAGGGCCAAGCATCCCTCGAAGACAATCATGACGACATCTCAACCCTTCGAGCTGCTACACATGGACTTATTTGGCCCTACTCACTACTCTACTCTCACTACTACTGCTTGTCTCTATGGCTTCGTCATTGTTGATGATTATTCAAGATATACATGGGTGCACATAATTCTCTACAAGACTGAAGTGCAGGATGTCTTCAGACGCTTCGCCAACCGTGCCATGAACAACTATGGCGTCAAGATCAAGCATATCAGGAGTGACAACGGCACAGAGTTCAAGAACACCGGCCTCGACCTTTACTTGGATACATTGGGAATCACTCATGAGTTCTCCGCTCCGTACACACCTCAGCAGAATGGCATCGTGGAGCGCAAGAACAGAACACTCATTGAGATGGCTCGGACGATGCTCGATGAATACAAGACACCAAGAAAGTTCTGGCCTGAAGCTATTGATACTGCATGCCATGTCATCAACCGTGTTTATCTTCACAAGCTTCTGAAGAAAACATCCTATGAACTCCTCACTGGTAAGAAGCCAAATGTCAGTTACTTCAGAGTATTTGGTGCTAGGTGCTGGATCAAGGATCCACATCACACTTCAAAATTTGCACCGAAAGCACATGAAGGTTTTATGCTTGGTTACGGAAAGGATTCGCACTCCTACAGAGTCTTCAACCTCTTTCACTATAAAGTGGTTGAAACTGTGGATGTGCGGTTCGATGAGACTAACGGCTCGCAAAGAGAGCACCTGCCAAATGTGCTAGATGAAGTTCCACCTAGTGAATCCATCAAGCTAATGGGAACTGGAGAAATCATACCGACTGATGCACAGCCTGAAGAGGAACTTATCATTTCCGCACCTAATCAACCTGAAGACAATGCTCAGCCTGAAGACAATCCTCCTAACGATGACAATGATCAGCAAGAGCAAAATCTTCGTCCGGTTCATCCTCGAGTTGCAAATGAAGTACAGATTGAGAAGATAATTGACAGCATCAATGCGCCTGGTCCACTCACTCGTTCAAGAGCAACACAGCTAGCAAATTTCTGTGGGCACTTTGCATTTGTCTCAATATCTGAACCCAAGAAAGTTGCTGAAGCCTTCATGGAACCTGAATGGATTCAAGCTATGCAAGAAGAGCTTCAACAGTTCAAGCTGAACAATGTCTGGGAACTTGTCAAGCGTCCTGACCCCCGCAAGCACAACATAATAGGCACAAAATGGATATATCGCAACAAACAAGATGAGCATGGTCAAGTTGTCAGAAACAAGGCTCGTCTCGTTGCTCAAGGATACACTCAAATTGAAGGGATTGACTTCGATGAAACATTTGCTCCTGTGGCTAGGCTTGAAGCTATTCGCATACTGCTAGCCTATGCTAACCATCACAACATCTTGCTGTATCAAATGGATGTGAAGAGTGCATTTCTCAACGGCAAGATTGAAGAAGAAGTGTATGTCGCACAACCTCCTGGCTTTGAAGATCCAAAACATCCTGATATGGTGTACAAGCTAAACAAGGCACTGTATGGCCTCAAACAAGCCCCTCGCGCTTGGTATGACACGCTCAAAGACTTCCTGAAGAGCAAAGGCTTCAAACCTGGTTCCCTGGATCCCACACTCTTCACGAAGACATATGATGGTGAACTGTTTGTGTGCCAAATATACGTGGATGACATTATCTTCGGCTGCACCAACCAGAAATACAGTGATGAATTTGGACACATGATGCAAGAGCAATATCAAATGTCAATGATGGGTGAGCTGAAGTTTTTCCTTGGTCTTCAAATCCGTCAACAAAGAAATGGCATCTTCATATCTCAAGAGAAATACCTCAAAGATTGTCTGAAGAAGTTTGGAATGCAAGACTGCAAAGGTTACACGACGCCAATGCCAACCAAGAGTCATCTGGGTCCTGACGCCAATGGTAAAGAGTTCGATCAAAAGGTATACCGCTCCATGATTGGTTCTTTACTTTATTTATGTGCATCTAGGCCAGATATTATGCTTAGTGTTTGCATGTGTGCTCGATTCCAAGCGGCACCAAAGGAATCGCATCACTTAGCTGTGAAGCGAATTCTTCGATATTTGGCTTACACCCCAACATTAGGATTATGGTATCCAAAGGGCTCAGAGTTTGATCTAGTTGGATTCTCGGATGCTGATTATGCTGGTGACAAGGTGGATCGCAAGTCTACATCAGGCACATGTCACTTTCTGGGACGATCACTTGTCTGTTGGTCTTCAAAGAAGCAGAACTGTGTATCACTCTCCACTGCTGAATCTGAATACATTGCTGCTGGATCTTGCTGCGCTCAGCTTCTATGGATGAAGCAAACACTCAAGGACTATGGCATCCATCTGAAACAAGTACCACTCTACTGCGACAACGAAAGCGCCATCAAGATTGCCAACAACCCAGTTCAGCACTCGAAGACAAAGCACATTGAAATTCGTCATCACTTTCTCAGAGATCATGTCATGAAGGAAGATATTGATATCATACACGTCAACACTGAAGAGCAACTGGCAGATATCTTCACAAAGCCCTTGGATGAGAAAAGGTTTTGCAAGTTACGGTGTGAGCTAAATATCTTGGAATCCTCAAATGTCCTGTGATCAGGCACACATCCTAACACTTATGCATGTTGATGACTTAGATGTGCAACACACGAAGTAAAGTATATCTTCAATCAATGAAGACTTACATTCTAAGTGTGAATACATTAACACGGAATTTGACTTCGGAGCGCCACGATAATTGTGCGCCGTGTCTGGGTCTAATACTTCCTATACGGTGGGTAACGCCACCACCAAATTCTTCTGTTTGAAGTGTTTTTCTCATGGCGTTACATTTGCTATGTCTTCGCATTTGGTTTGTCTTCAATTTCAACTTGTCTTCATGATTATCTTCACTATGTTGATTTGGTTGCATTCTGATATATACATATATTAGTGTTCTGTCCTCTACAGCATTCACTTATAGCTATGTCTTCTGTTTGAATCTTTTGAACTAAGTGAATGTGATCGGACCCTAACCTCTCTATAGAATATGGATTCTGTTGAAACCGTCGAATGTCTTCTCTGCGTCCTTGTCAGTAGAAGATACAGAGACAAACATTAAATCTGTTTTAAATGTTCAACTCTTATTGCCTGAAACCCGGAGAAGCCGGAACGACCATCCAACAGTCCAGGTGGGCGTGGGAACGTGGGACAACTCCAAATGTGTTGCAAGTTCGCCACGTGTCCCTCAGATGTGAACCGCCAGGGGCACCTGCGTAATTGCGTTGTGCCGTCCCCTTTCCCTATAAATACCTGTCCAATCGTGGTCAAAATCCTTCTTCCACCTCGACAAACCCTAGCGCCACCGCTAGCTCTCGACGACGCCGGTGACGAAGCGCTTAGCTGCCGCGACCTCTCCGACGCCGTCTTCACACCGGCCGCGGACATCGTCTTCTCCGCCGCCGCCGTAGGTGTCCTCCGTCGCCAAGTTAGGGCACGGAAGATCGAACTGCTCGGCCTCATCTTCTACTCCGTCTAGCAGTTCATCGTGTGGTAAATTAAAACCCTCTTTTTACCGTCTTTTTGATCCTATAGATTCATCCTTTCTACCAAAAGTGGTTTCTGCCTCCACAAATTTGGATCTATCCTGTCTGCATCTCATATAATGCCTAGTATATTCACTTATGCTTCACACATAGTTAGATTCCTCACTTGTACTTATTCTTGGATTCGTACAAATCTGGAACCAACTCTCAACATATAAGTGAATGTCTTCGCGCTATGAGGTCAATGTCTTCTAAACTGATTTATCTTCAAAATCTTCTGAGAATGCATATGACCTCTTCCCCTTCCCTCGCATCTCTAATGCTGTCACAGGTACATGTCCGTGGGAGAATCCCTTGGTTCTCATAGTCTGCATTCATTTGCAGAATTCTTACAGCATCACATCAACTCTCCCGAAGCCAGTTCCTGTCTGACCAGCAGACGGAAGCCCTTGACAGTGTTGAAGCCATTCAGTCTGAACTTCATGGCAACAGAGAAGTCTGCAAGGAAGGGTGGCAGACAGCGCCGTGGGAACACCTCAAGAGATTTGCCTCCTGACCTCTATGAGCTGTACAAGACAGATCCAGAGGAGGACTACAATCAGCGAAAAACCCGAATCCAATGGATTCGAAGATATTGGGCAGAACAATGGTACAAGTACAGGTTCGTGACCCAGGAATATGCTGAGAAGAATGCCATCAAGCGACCATGGGGAGACATTTTGTACAAAAATCTTCCACCCAGGTCCAGAGCTGAAGCCATTGAACAAGGCTTCTACCCTTGCATGGTCCGTGGACCACAGCCTGAAGATGCCGACCCATCTTCATTGCTATGGTGTCGTGACGACAATCTGTTCAAGCGCAACTTCCAGTTTGCCAAGAACTCTGCCAAAGAAAACAAGAAGTCGCGGGGATTAGACTTCAATCCAGGCCCCTCTGCTCCTCGTGCCGATGGCACACGCGAAGCTGAACCCAATCTTGTTGGGCCCTTCTACAACCTAGAGGGTCTCATCACTCATATTATGGTTCAAGGGACAGCCGTGGATGAGCCTGCAGACGACGCTGATTCTGACGAAGCGCCTGCACCACCGAAGCCAAAGAAGCTGAAGAAACCTAAAGCTTCGAAGCCTTCCCCTGCACCAAAAGCTTCGCGAGTGAAGCCTCTGGTCACTGCTCCTCCTGCACCAAGTGTGCAGTCTGAAGATCTCTCACGCATCTCCAAGACTGAGAAGAAGAACAAGAAGCCTATGCACACCACTGGTCCAGTTCTGACCCCTGCTGCTGTTCTGAGGAACGAGAATGACGCCATTGATCTGTCAAGTGACGACGATCTTGCTGATGACGCTCTTGAGCAGCTGATAAAGAGCAAGCAAGAGGCGGAAATCTTCAATGATTTGCCTCTCTTTGACGTGGAAGTATTGAACAACTTCATTGATGAGTGGTTTGACACCCCCAATCTCAGCTTTGACGATCTACAACTTCCCATTGGCCTGAGCGTCTCCTTCCATGGCGCCATTGCTCCTGAGCTGGCTCTTGCTCAGAAAATTGTTGAGCTGAAGCACAAGATCGATTATGAAAAGGCTCAGTTCAAGAAGCACATGGCCAAGCTCAGCGTGGCAGACGTCCAAAACTTCAAGGTCATGCTGCATGAGCTCAAGGAAGCGTTTCACAAGAAACGTGATGAAGCCAAAGGTTCTCGTGAGCGCATGAAGATTCTTGCTGCCAAGTGTGTTCAAGCTTACAATGAAGCTGAGAAGCGCAAGGCACTTGGGCGTCCTGGCATCGACCCTAAGATGGCTGCCAAGCAGAAGAAGAAGCCATCTGTGGACCAAACTGAACCATCCAGGCGGGAAGAACCTCGCATTGTCTTCCCAGCCAGTATGACAGGCGTGAAGCCTAAGGTCCCCACAGTGGCTTCAGAGCTTCAGAAGACAAGGGCAGCTGAAGCCAAGGCCAGAAAGCGCAAGACCAAGAACACCACTGATGATGCTCCACCCACCAAGAAGCGCAAGACCAAGAAGAGAGATCGGGCTGCTCCCACAGAGCCCCTTGTAGTCGAGCCGATTTCTGTTGCTCGTCCTGAATCTGCACAACAAGAACGTCGAATGATAGTTCATGAGCCTGCTTCCACAGAGGCTCCTGAGGCTGAAGACATTCCAGCTGTTGACCCCACCGCAGCTGAAGACATTGGTCATCAAGACAATGTTGAAGATGATGAAGTCCTTCCTCAGATCGAGCACAACGTGGTATCATTGCCTGTTCTTACGAACAGCGAACTCATCAGCATTGGTCGTCCATTGACGCCAATTGCTCAGGATGACTCATGGGCTGATCACCCACAAGAATCCCCCCGTCAAGAAGAAACACCAGTTACTCCCCCAACACAGGTCACCACTCCGGTGATTGAAGATGAAGACTTTGTGGCCCAACCAACTCCATCTCCACAAGCGTCGCCAGCGTTTCGCAGGCTTCGCAAAGGACCAAGGCCACAGGTCACTCTGTCAAGTGTTCCAGAAGGAGAAGAGCGCCAATCCATTTCACGCCAAGTCTTTCCTGAAGCCTCTCCAACCGTGAACAACCACGAGACTGAAGCCAATATGGCTGAAGATATTCCGGCTGCATCAGCCGATGACCAAGAAGAACCAAGAGAAGAAGAAGCACGTGTTGCTACACCCCCTACCAACCAAGTTGTTCTCGAGGAGAACGTGTCTGACCCTCCAGCTACTCAAGTGGAGGTTAACAACATTGAGGCGGCCACCAACACCAACACTGAAGCCAATGACGTTGTCATGGCTGAGGCTATTGTGGCGCCTGAAGTCAATGTGGTGCCTGAAGTGATTGCACCTGAAGCCAATGCTGCACCTGAAGCACTTATCCCACCTGAAGCTATTGTGCAGCTTGGACCTCATGTCAATGAAAATGCTGATGCAAATGTGCCCCCTCCAAGGCCTCATACTGTTGCACTGGCATTTGACCGTGGTCAGCCTCTCATGGTTCGATGGCCTATTCTGGTGCCTCCGCCTGCTGCTGGTCCTCAATTTGACTATCATGTCGAGCACAGGCCTCAGGTCCAGAAGCCTAAGCCAAGACTGCCCAGGTTTCCAGGTACTGCCACTTCACCAGGGTCCTTCAATGCTAATGGCTTCATTGCGCACAACACTTTCTTTGATAGCGCCAAGAACCCCTATTCCAAGCCAAGGATTTCATCAGATCGGTTCTGGAGCTATCAGCAGCGCAGTTATTATTCATGTGTTCTTTACGATCAAGGGCGCATCTTTCCTCATATGCGTCTTGACTGCGAAGCCATTGCTGGATTGCCATGCCTTGAAGAAGCCCTTGACTGCTTCCGTGATGCTGGCTTGCTAAACTTTGTGACTGATAAGGAGCATTGGAATGAAGAACTTCTGCTTCAATTCTATGCCACCCTCCACATTCGCGGCTACAACAGGGATCCGAAGACTTGGGTCCTTGAGTGGATGACAGGCAATGTCCATCATGAAGCCAAAGCTTTTGACATCATTGAGCTAACCGGCCTGCCCACTCCAGGAGAATTATATGAACCTGGTTGTCAGCTTCACCGCAATGCTTTGGAGAGTATCTTCCATAAGCCAGAGCCCAACATGAGCCAAATGCTGAGCATGATGAAGCCTCTGCCACATGACGCTGATTACCCAAAGGAGTTCTTTGTCGAAGACCTAGAGTATCTACCCCGCACTATTTATCACATCATCAGGCGAACTCTATGGCCTGTCAAAGGACATTCTTCAGCAGCAAAACTTGAAGGATCAATGAAGACTTTGGTCTTTTATATCTTCAACGGCATCAGCTTCAATGCTCAAGACTTCTTTATCAGGCAGTTGGCTGCATCAGGCTCTGATCTCTTTGGACTGAAGTTCTACGCTCCGTGGGTCATGCGCCTCATCAAGCTACACTCAGCTGTCAACTATCAGCCCTCTGCTCGCAACCATCTGATCTTTCTGCCAGAGGTTGATATGTCAGTTGAAGCCATATACCCAGAGCCTGCCAAGGAGCCTGTTTGTCTTCACAATGCTGATCACCAAAGCTTCACGCAACCCATTGAAGGAGTCCAGGCAGTCACTCGTGTTTATCCTTTGGCTGGAAATACACGCTTACCTCACCATGCTCAAACTGAAGCCACTGAAAGCACTATTGCTCAAAGGCCTCGGAAGCGATCTCGTGTTCTCAATGACCGAGAACTTCTCGTTGTCCTGCATCAGAAACAGGATAAGCATCACTTCTGGCTGAAGCGTCAGATGCAAAGCCTCTTGGTGGACGTCAATCGCATTCGCAATCTTGCCACCAAGAATGCCTTTGTTACTCATGAAACCTGTCGGAGGTCATGGAAGAGTTTGACATTGCTGAGTGCTGAAGCAGATCTTCAAGACGATGGCTTCACTGAAAGATTCAAGTTTGACTCCACTCCTCCAAGGAATGCTGTCTTGCGTCGAACTCCGTCTCTTGAAGACTCTGATTATTCCTCCTCCGCTGCAACGGTGAATGCAAGAGTGATCGATGATCAAGATGATGCTACTTCACCACCTCCAACTTCAGCACGTATCGACACTGCACCAAGTTCGTCTGCACCGCCAAACCCCGACGCCGACCCTGCATCCTCTCCTACTCCTTCTGGGAACGAGTAGAGGCTCTATGTCTTCAAACCTTTTTGGTCCTTACTGACAAAAGGGGGAGAAGCATATGAGTTGATAGTCTTCAAGCGGGTCCATATGGGCGGTTGCTTTATATTTTTCCTAGTGTTTACAACTCTCGCTTTTGATACATTTGGTTCTTTGAGTTGTAACACTTAAACTTGATGGTCGTCTGCTACGTTTTCTGCTATTCTGTGATGCGATGATAAATTCCGCATGTGCGAGGATAAATTCCGCACTTAGTCATTTTTGCAGACGTCCATTTTTCATTGTGCATGTCATTATCTTTGTTATATCAAATCATGCATGATGAATTGTCTTCATAAGTTGAAGAGGATCTCCACAAGTACAACCTGCCATGTGCATTTGCATTCCAAAAGCAAATTACTTATATGCACATCTTCAGGGGGAGCCTTTTGCTACTTATGAAGACAATACCTAAATCCTTTACAATTTCACATATTTTTATCCCCGTTGAAAACTTCAACCAGTTTGTCATCAATCACCAAAAAGGGGGAGATTGTAAGTGCATCTAGTGCCACCCCTAGTTGGTTTTGGAGTATTGACGACAAACCTGGTTGAGGGACTAATGTGTTTGTGAGAATTGCAGGATAACACAGGTAGTAGTCCCTCATTGAGTCGGTTTACCTACCGGAGATGACCCCTAAAAATGTATGAAGACATTGAAGACAATGGTGGTATGTGAAGATATTCACATTGAAGACTATGACAAGAGAAGGCATTGCGTGAAGACTATGGAGCGCGAAGACTTAGTTGTTTCGTTGTTTCCTTTTCTTCTTTGTTGAGTCGTAGGAACCACCGTACTGTTAAGTGGGGTCCCAGTGAACAAAGTCAGAGTGACTGAAGTGATGCTCAACCAAAATCCTATGTCTTCGAGCGAAGACAATGAGAGCAAATCTTATCCAGAGCTGGATGAGTCAGCTTTACTTGTAGCCCAAGTAAAGTTGCCGCGTGTGTTTGAAATCTGACCGTTGGAACACGTGTCAGTTCCTTAGTGACCCAGGGTCATTTCGGACAAATCAGGTCGGGTTGCCTAGTGGCTATAAATAGCCCACCCCCTACACCATAAATTGGTGGCTGCTCAGAGTTAGTGCACGGCTTTTGTCGTTTGAGAGCAACCCACCTCCGAAGCTTTTGAGAGAGAGAAATCCTTGCGAGGACAAAGCCCAAACACCCAGAGCCAAAGAGTGTTAGGCATCACTGAAGTCTTTCTGTCCGCGTGACCTGAAGACTTGTTACACTTGAGGACTGTGAATCCTCCAGCCGGTTAGGCATCGCGTTCTGAGCATCCAAGAGTCATTGTGGATCGCCGGTGAACGAAGTCTGTGAAGGTTTGGAAGTCTACCTTGAAGACTTACCAGAGTGATTGGGCGAGGACTGGGTGTCCTTAGCTCAAGGGGAATAAGGTGAAGACGCGGTCTTCTGAGTTGAATCTCAGCCTCCCTAACCAGACGTACAGTTGTCACAGCAACTGGAACTGGTCCAACAAATCCTGTGTCCTCAACAAGTGACTGGTTCTATGCTCTCCCTCTCCTTACTTACAGTTCGTCTTCGTGAAGTCATTGCCTATTTGCTTTACCTATTTGTCTTCACTGTGTGACTACTATCGTTGTTTGGCTTCATACCATCTTCCATCCTGATCCTTACTACCTAGCTGGTATTAGTCTTCGTGCTTTCACTTCACTGCATACTTGACTATGGGTTGCTTAGTGTAGTTTACCTTCCGCTGCATATCAATAGGTTCATTTCTATTGTTTGTCTACGAAACTCTCATGTTTTGAAGACTTTCATAAAAATCGCCTATTCACCCCCCTCTAGTCGATAACTAGCACTTTCAAAGACTCACCCATCGGAGTTCGTCAGCATCTACACTATCGCGATGCACGCTGCCGGGGCTCGCGATGACAAGGTGCTTGCAACTACTTCCCATTGGCCCAATGTCATGTCATGGTTGATTCACCTGCCAGTGGATTCCATTTCTTCTTGGTCGGATCTGTGCCACGAGTTTGTTGGCGCCTTTACCGGAGGCCACCAAGCTCCTGGCCAGGCAAGTGATTTGCATGTCATCCCCCAGAAGGACGGCAAAACCCTGCGCAAGTACATACAAAGGTTCAGCCGTGTGCAGTACAACATCCCAAACGTTCACCCCGCCGCCGTCATCAGTGCATTCCATCAGAATGTGTGCAACCGCAAGATGCGTGAGGAGCTGGCGATGAACAAGGTTAAGGATGTAGCCAAGCTTTATTCCAGCCGATAGATGTGCTCGGGCTGAAGAAGGGAGGAAGTACCCCGGCGAAGATGCCGGCACGAAAACCGACTCCACAGACGAAGACGTCGTCGCCTCGGCAAAGAAGGGCCGACGCCTTAATAGGAAGCGTAAGGGCAAGACCATGCTTGCCGTCGAGGGATCCGGCAACCCCGGCACCGCCAAGAAGGCCAAGGCTAATGACCCCGACAAGGAAGTTGCTGAGTGCACCGCGTGCCGGGCCTTGGCGGCTGCCGACAAGCCAGGAGGCTCCAACAAGCAGTACTGCAAGATCCATCGCACCA
The DNA here is from genome assembly GCF_018294505.1 of Triticum aestivum. NCBI lineage: Eukaryota > Viridiplantae > Streptophyta > Magnoliopsida > Poales > Poaceae > Triticum > Triticum aestivum. The sequence goes on from NC_057811.1 coordinate 344,684,690, forward strand.
AGGGCCATGACCTCCAGAATTGCCGGCAGGTTGAGCTGCTTGCAGAGAAGCAGAAAGCTGAGTATGAGAGGCGCGATAAGGAGAAGGGCGAGGATAGTGCTGAGGAGGTCGCCGCGACAAAGATAATCAACCAGAGAGGCCCTCTCGGGGCCGCGACAAGAAGGAGGGAGACGATGATCATGATGAGGACGACGAGTCCAGCGAGCACGAGTTCCAGAAAGCTACGGAGGCCATGTGCGTCGACGGTGGCGCCTCGTTGCACACCTCTCACCGCCAACTGAAACAGTGGGTGCGTGAAGTTACTGCGGCGGAGCCATCGTTCGATGCCCAGAGGCCACTGAAGTGGTCCAGCACGCCTATCATTTTTGACACCGAGGATCACCCTGATCGCACAACGGCGGTCGGGTGTTTGCCTTTGTTAGTTTCGCCAACAATACGCAACCTCAAGGTAATGAAAGTGCTAGTTGACGGTGGGGCCGGTCTGAACTTGATCTCGCCCGCTGTGATCGAGAGGCTGCAAATCCCCGATGGAGATCTCGGGGAGACGGGCACGTTTCAAGGGGTCAACCCGTGGAGGATTCAGGCGAAGGGTAAGATCACGTTGCCCGTTACATTTGGGGGCGAGCTGAACCATAGGATGGAGAAGATTGTTTTTGATGTTGCCAAGATCCCTTAGCCCTATAATGGGATCCTCGGTCGCCTAGTGCGGCCAAGTTTATGGCGGCATCACATTACGCCTACAACACGTTGAAGATGCCCAGGCCAATGAGCATCATCACCGTCCCCTCCGACAGGAAAGACACACTCATCTGCACCGACCAACTTTACCGGGAGGCAGTTGCAGCGGCTGCCGCCAAGGCACTTGTTCCTAGCGTTGAGACCCCGGGAGGGAAGAAAACCGACAAGGCCTCTGCCCCTGCCGACAAGGCCCCTTCCGGCAAGACTTCTGACCCCGGCAAGGACTCCTGCACCCCTCCGGCAAACGCGCCTCTTTGGAGCACCGGGTTCCCATTAGGGACGTGCCAGAGAGCTCCGCAGCGGAAGCAAGAGGTCCAAGGCGGCCCCACCAGAAACCAAGAAGGTCCCCGTCAGGGAGGATGGCACGGGTGGAGCTTTTACCATAAGCTCCACCCTTGACATCAAATAGGAAAGCACGCTCATCGCCTTCCTGCGGGCGAATGTCGACGTGTTTCCATGGCAAGCACCCGACATCCCCGGTGTTCCCAGGGAGGTGATTGAGCACCACCTTGCTGTCTGTCCCCATGCGCGGCCCGTCAAGCAGAAGGTCAGGAAGCAAGCTTTGGAGCGACAAGAGTTCATCATCGAGGGGATTAGGAAGTTGGAGGCGGCAGGCTTGGTCAGAGGAGTGCTCCACCCCACGTGGTTGGCCAATCCAGTGGTGGTGCGTAAGGCAAATGGGAAATGGAGGCTGTGTATTGACTATACTGATATCAATAAAGCCTATCCAAAGGATCCTTTCCCTCTGCCACTCATTGACTAGATAGTGGACTCCACTGCTGGGTGTGACCTGCTGTCGTTCCTCGACGCCTACTCAGGATACCACCGGATCTTCATGATGAAGGAAGATGAAGAAAAGACTGCGTTCATCACCCCATGTGGGACGCACTGTTTTGTACGGATGCCTCTCGGGTTGAAGAGTGCTGGTTCGACATTTGCCCCAGCAGTCCAAATTGGTTTTGAGCACCAACTACATAGAAATATGGAAGCTTATATGGATGATATAGTGGTCAAACAAAGGACAAGGCCACGCTCGTGCAGGATCTTGAGGAAACATTTGCAAACCTGCGCAAGATCAACCTCAAGCTCAACCCAGAGAAGTGCGTGTTATGCGTCCCATCCGGCAAGCTTCTTGGGTTCTTTGTGTCTCAATGCAGAATCGAAGCAAATCCCGACAAGATCAAAGCGATTGAGCAGATTGAGGTGCCAAGACGGGTCAAAGACGTGTGTAGGCTCGTCGACTGCGTTGTTGCTCTAAGTAGGTTCATCTCCAAATCTGCTGAGCGCGCCCTCCGCTTTTTCGAAGTTCTGAAAAAGGCGGGTCCAATGAAATGGACTCCGGAGGCAGAGGCAGCGCTGCAAGATTTGAAGAGGTACCTCTCCTCCACGCCAATACTAGTCGTGCCTAAACCGCAAGAGCCGTTGCTACTATATCTAGCGGCAACGAATCAAGTGGTCAGTGCTGCGCTAGTGGCACAGAGAGAATTTGAGGAAGAAGCAGCGGTAGTGGCAGAGTCGTCGGATGATGGGCTGGAGCTCTCCCCGGCAGGGCCTGATGCCGGTAGGGCGGAACCCCCGGCAAAGCCTGGTCCCGGCAAGACAGAGTCTGCGCAAGTGGGCGAAGTCAAACAGAAGAAGAAGGTGATGCAGCACCTGGTTTATTTTGTCAGTTCCCCCTTGCAGGGGGCTAGATCAAGATATTCTGGTATACAGAAGCTACTTTTCGGCCTCCTCATGGCCTCGAGAAAGCTGCGTCACTATTTTCAAGCGCATAAGATCATCGTCGTCACCCGCCTCTCTTTGCAACAAATCTTGCATAACCCGGATGCAACCGGGAGGATTGTGGAGTGGGCGTTGGAACTATCAAGCTTTGGCCTCAAGTTTGAAAGTACTTCAACAATCAAGAGCCGAGCCTTGGCAGAGTTCACAGCAGAATGGACCTCAACGCCCGACGTAGAGATTCAAGAGACCACCCTTCCTGGCAAGGAGACGAGCCGTGATTGGATTATGTACTTTGATGGAGCTTTCTCGCTGCAAGGTGCTGGTGCCGGCGTACTACTCGTCACATCCACTGGAGAGCGCCTCAAGTACGTAGTCCAGATGCACTTTCCCCGGGAAAAATCAACGAACAACACTACAGAGTACGAGGGATTGCTTGTTGGTCTCAGGATCGCGGCAGACCTCAGAATCAGGAAGCTCGTCATCAGGGGTGATTCGCAGCTTGTCGTCAAGCAAGTTAACAAGCATTACCAGAGCCTGTTGATGGAGGCCTATGGATGATGTGAGGAAGTTGGAGGAGCGTTTTGACGGTCTACAAGCAGAGCATGTTCCCCGAGCAGAGAACAACATTGCCGATGACTTGTCGAAACGCGATGCCTTCAAGTTGGCTGTGGAACTAGGTACCTTTGTGCTTCAGTTAACCCAGCCATCCGTTGAGCCATCGGTGGGACAGAAGAAGCGAAGGAAGGCAGGCCCTGACAAGTACTTTCCCGCCGAGCTCCCAGGAGCCGCCGGCAAGGAAGTTGCCGGGTACCCCAAGCTTGCCGGGGAGCAGTGTCGGATTTCGGGTTCTGGCAAAACTCGTAAGGTTCGAACCCTGGGGTGCGCGCGAAGATCTCCCCCTCACCGATCATGCCCTCACACGCTTCATGATCTCTAGGCTAAGCACGACGAACTTTCAACATGCGAGACACAAGATTTATACTGGTTCGGGCCATCGTTGTGGTGTAATACCCTACTCAAGTGTGGTGGTGGTAGAGTGCCTCTTGGGCTAAGGATGAACAGTACAAGGGGAAGAACAGCCTCCTGAGGAGAGGCGTTCTTGTGCTTGGTGGGTGTGAGGATCGCTCGAGTGAGTTCTGGTAGGTGAGGATCCGATCCAAGAGGAGGTGGTTCCTACGGTGGTGGCTAGTCCTATTTATAGAGGCCCTGGTCCTCTTCTCAAATATTGAGCGGGAAGGGAGCCAACAACGGCCAATTTGAAAGGGGACAACTAGTACAACTTATCCTGACAAAAGTAGTCTTCGCCTACCAAAGGCTCTGGTGGTGACGCCGTCTTGGGCTCCACGGTGACCTCCATCTTGCCGGCCTGCTGGTTTTGGTCTCGTTGCACCGATATGGAAACCTTTGCCTGATGCCTCGGAACTCCTCGCCTGCACTTGCCTCCTTAGCACCAAAGGGGAAGCAAGGACACTGTGCGCGCCGGCGCCCGCCTGGCCTTGGTCGTCATGGCTCACGTCATGAGAACCTCGCGAGGTTTGCCTTGCCTTGATCTCTCCGCCCCTCGCGAGCCAGCCTGGTGAGGCCGCTCCTGAGGAGGTCTTGTGTCGTCCGCCTCGCGAGGCTTGGCCCCTCGCGACGGTCTTGAGTGCTTGCTGGTGAAGACGGGTCATACGGGCCCGCTTGTGGAGCCATGCCGTGGGCCGCAGGCAGGCAAGTCTGGGGACCCCCGTTCCCAGAACACCGACAGTAGCCCCCTGGCCCAAGGCGCGCTCGGGCTTGGCTTCGAGGCGAAGCCAAATGGCAAGTGTGCGCCGTGGGCCCCAATAGCCTGTGGCCTTGGTCGACGCGTGGCGGTTGATTGGACGTGGGCGTCTCCGCTTCCCCACGCCGCCTCGTCAACTACCCGATTTGATGAGTCCGTGCTGCATGCAAAGAAATATCATCATTACCTGTGATCATGGGGGTCGCTGGTTGGCCTTCTCTTGCTATAAATGAGGAGGGGGGCAGAGCCCCCGTCGCCCATCTCTTCCCATTCCACTCGCTTCTTCTTCCTCGCTCCACTGCTAGTAGCGACACCAATGGCGTCGTCGAGAAGGTTCTCTGC